>NW_028247042.1:0-123000 GCF_964263255.1 Lissotriton vulgaris | reverse complement strand
CATCATTATAGACCATTTTGGGAATGTTCGACATGTCCGGAGTCATCGTTTTTCATCCGAAAATTGATTTTTTGGACTGTACCAAAAATGATTCAAAATGTCAATTGGATCGTGCCTCATGTTGAATAACCACTTTTTAAACCCTCACAGTGACCAAAATGGCCATTTTTACAGAGTTTTGCTTATTTAAAAGCTTCAATTTTGACCCGTTTCAGTCACAGAAATGACTTTAAACACACTTATTTTAGTTGAAAAAGTCATAATTCACATCCAACTGTCATTTAGAGTCAAAAGATTAAATGTTAAAATTTCATCATTATAGACCATTTTGGGAACGTTCAACATGTCCGGAGTCATCGTTTTTCATCCGAAAATTGATTTTTTGAACTGTACCAAAAATTATTCAAAATGTCAATTGGGTCGTGCCTCATGTTGAATAACCACTTTTTAAACCCTCACATGGACCAAAATCACCATTTTTACAGAGTTTTACTTACTCAAAAGCTTCAATTTTGACTCGTTTCAGGCACAGAAATGACTTTAAACACACTTATTTTAGTTGAAAAAGTCATAATTCACATCCAACAGTCATTTAGAGTCAAAAGATCAAATGTTAAAATTTCATCATTATAGACCATTTTGGGAACGTTCGACATGTCCGGAGTCATCGTTTTTCATCCGAAAATTGATTTTTTGGACTGTACCAAAAATGATTCAAAATGTCAATTGGATCGTGCCTCATGTTGAATAACCACTTTTTAAACCCTCACAGTGACCAAAATGGCCATTTTTACAGAGTTTTGTTTATTTAAAAGCTTCAATTTTGACCCGTTTCAGTCACAGAAATGACTTTAAACACACTTATTTTAGTTGAAAAAGTCATAATTCACATCCAACAGTCATTTAGAGTCAGAAGATTAAATGTTAAAATTTCATCATTATAGACCATTTTGGGAACGTTCGACATGTCCGGAGTCATTGTTTTTCATCCGAAAAATGATTTTTTGGACTGTACCAAAAATGATTCAAAATGTCAATTGGATCGTGCCTCATGTTGAATAACCACTTTTTAAACCGTCACAGTGTCCAAAATTGCCATTTTTACAGGGTTTTGCTTACTCAAATGCTTCAATTTTGACCCGTTTCAGTCACAGAAATGACTTTAAACACACTTATTTTAGCTGAAAAAGTCATAATTCACATCCAACAGTCATTTAGAGTCAAAAGATTAAATGTTAAAATTTCATCATTATAGACCATTTTGGGAACGTTCGACATGTCCGGAGTCATTGTTTTTCATCCGAAAATTGATTTTTTGGACTGTACCAAAAATGATTCAAAATGTCAATTGGATCGTGCCTCATGTTGAATAACCACTTATTAAACCCTCTTAGTGACCAAAATGGCCATTTTTACAGAGTTTTGCTTACTCAAAAGCTTCAATTTTGACCCGTTTCAGTCACAGAAATGACTTTAAACACACTTATTTTAGTTGAAAAAATCATAATTCACATCCAACAGTCATTTAGAGTCAAAAGATTAAATGTTAAAATTTCATCATTATAGACCATTTTGGGAACGTTTGACATGTCCGGAGTCATCGTTTTTCATCCGAAAATTGATTTTTTGGACTGTACCAAAAATTATTCAAAATGTCAATTGGGTCGTGCCTCATGTTGAATAACCACTTTTTAAACCCTCACATGGACCAAAATCACCATTTTTACAGAGTTTTACTTTCTCAAAAGCTTCAATTTTGACTCGTTTCAGGCACAGAAATGACTTTAAACACACTTATTTTAGTTGAAAAAGTCATAATGCACATCCAACAGTCATTTAGAGTCAAAAGATTAAATGTTAAAATTTCATCATTATAGACCATTTTGGGAACGTTCGACATGTCCGGAGTCATTGTTTTTCATCCGAAAATTGATTTTTTGGACTGTACCAAAAATTTTTCAAAATGTCAATTGGATCGTGCCTCATGTTGAATAACCACTTTTTAAACCCTCACAGTGACCAAAATGGCCATTTTTACAGAGTTTTGCTTATTTAAAAGCTTCAATTTTGACCAGTTTCAGTCACAGAAATGACTTTAAACACACTTATTTTAGTTGAAAAAGTCATAATTCACATCCAACAGTCATTTAGAGTCAAAAGATTAAATGTTAAAATTTCATCATTATAGACCATTTTGGGAACGTTCGACATGTCCGGAGTCATTGTTTTTCATCCGAAAAATGAGTTTTTTGGACTGTACCAAAAATGATTCAAAATGTCAATTGGATCGTGCCTCATGTTGAATAACCACTTTTTAAACCGTCACAGTGTCCAAAATTGCCATTTTTACAGAGTTTTGCTTACTCAAAAGCTTCAATTTTGACCCGTTTCAGTCACAGAAATGACTTTAAACACACTTATTTTAGCTGAAAAAGTCATAATTCACATCCAACAGTCATTTAGAGTCAAAAGATTAAATGTTAAAATTTCATCATTATAGACCATTTTGGGAACGTTCGACATGTCCGGAGTCATTGTTTTTCATCCGAAAATTGATTTTTTGGACTGTACCAAAAATGATTCAAAATGTCAATTGGATCGTGCCTCATGTTGAATAACCATTTATTAAACCCTCTTAGTGACCAAAATGGCCATTTTTACAGAGTTTTGCTTACTCAAAAGCTTCAATTTTGACCCGTTTCAGTCACAGAAATGACTTTAAACACACTTATTTTAGTTGAAAAAATCATAATTCACATCCAACAGTCATTTAGAGTCAAAAGATTAAAATGTTAAAATTTCATCATTATAGACCATTTAGGGAACGTTCGACATGTCCGGAGTCATCGTTTTTCATCCGAAAATTGATTTTTTGGACTGTACCAAAAATGATTCAAAATGTCAATTGGATCGTGCCTCATGTTGAATAACCACTTTTTAAACCCTCACAGTGACCAAAATGGCCATTTTTACAGAGTTTTGCTTATTTAAAAGCTTCAATTTTGACCCGTTTCAGTCACAGAAATGACTTTAAACACACTTATTTTAGTTGAAAAAGTCATAATTCACATCCAACAGTCATTTAGAGTCAAAAGATTAAATGTTAAAATTTCATCATTATAGACCATTTTGGGAACGTTCGACATGTCCGGAGTCATTGTTTTTCATCCGAAAAATGATTTTTTGGACTGTACCAAAAATGATTCAAAATGTCAATTGGATCGTGCCTTATGTTGAATAACCACTTTTTGAACCCTCACAGTGACCAAAATGGCCATTTTTACAGAGTATTGCTTATTTAAAAGCTTCAATTTTGACCCGTTTCAGTCACAGAAATGACTTTAAACACACTTATTTTAGTTGAAAAAGTCATAATGCACATCCAACAGTCATTTAGAGTCAAAAGATTAAATGTTAAAATTTCATCATTATAGACCATTTTGGGAACGTTCGACATGCCCGGAGTCATCGTTTTTCATCCGAAAATTGATTTTTGGACTGTACCAAAAATGATTCAAAATGTCAATTGGATCGTGCCTCATGTTGAATAACCACTTTTTAAACCCTCACAGTGACCAAAATGGCCATTTTTACAGAGTTTTGCTTATTTAAAAGCTTCAATTTTGACCCGTTTCAGTCACAGAAATGACTTTAAACACACTTATTTTAGTTGAAAAAGTCATAATTCACATCCAACAGTGATTTAGAGTCAAAAGATTAAATGTTAAAATTTCATCATTATAGACCATTTTGGGAACGTTCGACATGTCCGGAGTCATTGTTTTTCATCCGAAAATTGATTTTTTGGACTGTACCAAAAATGATTCAAAATGTCAATTGGATCGAGCCTCATGTTGAATAACCACTTATTAAACCCTCTTAGTGACCAAAATGGCCATTTTTACAGAGTTTTGCTTACTCAAAAGCTTCAATTTTGACCCGTTTCAGTCACAGAAATGACTTTAAACACACTTATTTTAGTTGAAAAAATCATAATTCACATCCAACAGTCATTTAGAGTCAAAAGATTAAATGTTAAAATTTCATCATTATAGACCATTTTGGGAACGTTCGACATGTCCGGAGTCATCGTTTTTCATCCGAAAATAGTTTTTTTGGACTGTACCAAAAATGATTCAAAATGTCAATTGGATCGTGCCTTATGTTGAATAACCACTTTTTAAACCCTCACAGTGACCAAAATGGCCATTTTTACAGAGTATTGCTTATTTAAAAGCTTCAATTTTGACCCGTTTCAGTCACAGAAATGACTTTAAACACACTTATTTTAGTTGAAAAATTCATAATTCACATCCAACAGTCATTTAGAGTCAAAAGATTAAATGTTAAAATTTCATCATTATAGACCATTTTGGGAACGTTCGACATGTCCGGAGTCATCGTTTTTCATCCGAAAATTGATTTTTTGAACTGTACCAAAAATTATTCAAAATGTCAATTGGGTCGTGCCTCATGATGAATAACCACTTTTTAAACCCTCACATGGACCAAAATCACCATTTTTACAGAGTTTTACTTACTCAAAAGCTTCAATTTTGACTCGTTTCAGGCACAGAAATGACTTTAAACACACTTATTTTAGTTGAAAAAGTCATAATGCACATCCAACAGTCATTTAGAGTCAAAAGATTAAATGTTAAAATTTCATCATTATAGACCATTTTGGGAACGTTCGACATGTCCGGAGTCATTGTTTTTCATCCGAAAATTGATTTTTTGGACTGTACCAAAAATGATTCAAAATGTCAATTGGATCGTGCCTCATGTTGAATAACCACTTTTTAAACCCTCACAGTGACCAAAATGGCCATTTTTACAGAGTTTTGCTTTCTCATAAGCTTCAATTTTGACCCGTTTCAGGCACAGAAATGACTTTAAACACACTTATTTCAGTTGAAAAAGTCAGAATTCACATCCAACAGTCATTTAGAGTCAAAAGATCAAATGTTAAAATTTCATCATTATAGACCATTTTGGGAACGTTCGACATGTCCGGAGTCATCGTTTTTCATCCGAAAATTGATTTTTTGGACTGTACCAAAAATGATTCAAAATGTCAATTGGATCGTGCCTCATGTTGAATAACCACTTTTTAAACCCTCACAGTGACCAAAATGGCCATTTTTACAGAGTTTTGCTTATTTAAAAGCTTCAATTTTGACCCGTTTCAGTCACAGCAATGACTTTAAAGACACTTATTTTAGTTGAAAAAGTCATAATTCACATCCAACAGTCATTTAGAGTCAAAAGATTAAATGTTAAAATTTCATCATTATAGACCATTTTGGGAACGTTCGACATGTCCGGAGTCATTGTTTTTCATCCGAAAAATGATTTTTTGGACTGTACCAAAAATGATTCAAAATGTCAATTGGATCGTGCCTCATGTTGAATAACCACTTTTTAAACCGTCACAGTGTCCAAAATTACCATTTTTACAGAGTTTTGCTTACTCAAAAGCTTCAATTTTGACCCGTTTCAGTCACAGAAATGACTTTAAACACACTTATTTTAGCTGAAAAAGTCATAATTCACATCCAACAGTCATTTAGAGTCAAAAGATTAAATGTTAAAATTTCATCATTATAGACCATTTTGGGAACGTTCGACATGTCCGGAGTCATTGTTTTTCATCCGAAAATTGATTTTTTGGACTGTACCAAAAATGATTCAAAATGTCAATTGGATCGTGCCTCATGTTGAATATCCACTTATTAAACCCTCTTAGTGACCAAAATGGCCATTTTTACAGAGTATTGCTTATTTAAAAGCTTCAATTTTGACCCGTTTCAGTCACAGAAATGACTTTAAACACACTTATTTTAGTTGAAAAATTAATAATTCACATCCAACAGTCATTTAGAGTCAAAAGATTAAATGTTAAAATTTCATCATTATAGACCATTTTGGGAACGTTCAACATGTCCGGAGTCATCGTTTTTCATCCGAAAATTGATTTTTTGAACTGTACCAAAAATTATTCAAAATGTCAATTGGGTCGTGCCTCATGTTGAATAACCACTTTTTAAACCCTCACATGGACCAAAATCACCATTTTTACAGAGTTTTACTTACTCAAAAGCTTCAATTTTGACTCGTTTCAGGCACAGAAATGACTTTAAACACACTTATTTTAGTTGAAAAAGTCACAATGCACATCCAACAGTCATTTAGAGTCAAAAGATTAAATGTTAAAATTTCATCATTATAGACCGTTTTGGGAACGTTCGACATGCCCGGAGTCATCGTTTTTCATCCGAAAATTGATTTTTGGACTGTACCAAAAATGATTCAAAATGTCAATTGGATCGTGCCTCATGTTGAATAACCACTTTTTAAACCCTCACAGTGACCAAAATGGCCATTTTTAGAGAGTATTGCTTATTTAAAAGCTTCAATTTTGACCCGTTTCAGTCACAGAAATGACTTTAAACACACTTATTTTAGTTGAAAAATTCGTAATTCACATCCAACAGTCATTTAGAGTCAAAAGATTAAATGTTAAAAATTCATCATTATAGACCATTTTGGGAACGTTCGACATGTCCGGAATCATCGTTTTTCATCCGAAAATTGATTTTTTGGACTGTACCAAAAATGATTCAAAATGTCAATTGGATCATGCCTCATGTTGAATAACCACTTTTTAAACCCTCACAGTGACCAAAATGGCCATTTTTACAGAGTATTGCTCATTTAAAAGCTTCAATTTTGACCCGTTTCAGTCACAGCAATGACTTTAAACACACTTATTTTAGTTGAAAAATTCATAATTCACATCCAACAGTCATTTAGAGTCAAAAGATTAAATGTTAAAATTTCATCATTATAGACCATTTTGGGAACGTTCGACATGCCCGGAGTCATCGTTTTTCATCCGAAAATTGATTTTTGGACTGTACCAAAAATGATTCAAAATGTCAATTGGATCGTGCCTCATGTTGAATAACCACTTTTTAAACCCTCACAGTGACCAAAATGGCCATTTTTACAGAGTTTTGCTTATTTAAAAGCTTCAATTTTGACCCGTTTCAGTCACAGAAATGACTTTAAACACACTTATTTTAGTTGAAAAAGTCATAATTCACATCCAACAGTGATTTAGAGTCAAAAGATTAAATGTTAAAATTTCATCATTATAGACCATTTTGGGAACGTTCGACATGTCCGGAGTCATTGTTTTTCATCCGAAAATTGATTTTTTGGACTGTACCAAAAATGATTCAAAATGTCAATTGGATCGAGCCTCATGTTGAATAACCACTTATTAAACCCTCTTAGTGACCAAAATGGCCATTTTTACAGAGTTTTGCTTACTCAAAAGCTTCAATTTTGACCCGTTTCAGTCACAGAAATGACTTTAAACACACTTATTTTAGTTGAAAAAATCATAATTCACATCCAACAGTCATTTAGAGTCAAAAGATTAAATGTTAAAAATTCATCATTATAGACCATTTTGGGAACGTTCGACATGTCCGGAGTCATCGTTTTTCATCCGAAAATAGTTTTTTTGGACTGTACCAAAAATGATTCAAAATGTCAATTGGATCGTGCCTTATGTTGAATAACCACTTTTTAAACCCTCACAGTGACCAAAATGGCCATTTTTACAGAGTATTGCTTATTTAAAAGCTTCAATTTTGACCCGTTTCAGTCACAGAAATGACTTTAAACACACTTATTTTAGTTGAAAAATTCATAATTCACATCCAACAGTCATTTAGAGTCAAAAGATTAAATGTTAAAATTTCATCATTATAGACCATTTTGGGAACGTTCGACATGTCCGGAGTCATCGTTTTTCATCCGAAAATTGATTTTTTGAACTGTACCAAAAATTATTCAAAATGTCAATTGGGTCGTGCCTCATGATGAATAACCACTTTTTAAACCCTCACATGGACCAAAATCACCATTTTTACAGAGTTTTACTTACTCAAAAGCTTCAATTTTGACTCGTTTCAGGCACAGAAATGACTTTAAACACACTTATTTTAGTTGAAAAAGTCATAATGCACATCCAACAGTCATTTAGAGTCAAAAGATTAAATGTTAAAATTTCATCATTATAGACCATTTTGGGAACGTTCGACATGTCCGGAGTCATTGTTTTTCATCCGAAAATTGATTTTTTGGACTGTACCAAAAATGATTCAAAATGTCAATTGGATCGTGCCTCATGTTGAATAACCACTTTTTAAACCCTCACAGTGACCAAAATCGCCATTTTTACAGAGTTTTGCTTTCTCAAAAGCTTCAATTTTGACCCGTTTCAGGCACAGAAATGACTTTAAACACACTTATTTCAGTTGAAAAAGTCATAATTCACATCCAACAGTCATTTAGAGTCAAAAGATCAAATGTTAAAATTTCATCATTATAGACCATTTTGGGAACGTTCGACATGTCCGGAGTCATCGTTTTTCATCCGAAAATTGATTTTTTGGACTGTACCAAAAATGATTCAAAATGTCAATTGGATCGTGCCTCATGTTGAATAACCACTTTTGAAACCCTCACAGTGACCAAAATGGCCATTTTTACAGAGTTTTGCTTATTTAAAAGCTTCAATTTTGACCCGTTTCAGTCACAGAAATGACTTTAAACACACTTATTTTAGTTGAAAAAGTCATAATTCACATCCAACAGTCATTTAGAGTCAAAAGATTAAATGTTAAAATTTCATCATTATAGACCATTTTGGGAACGTTCGACATGTCCGGAGTCATTGTTTTTCATCCGAAAAATGATTTTTTGGACTGTACCAAAAATGATTCAAAATGTCAATTGGATCGTGCCTCATGTTGAATAACCACTTTTTAAACCGTCACAGTGTCCAAGATTGCCATTTTTACAGAGTTTTGCTTACTCAAAAGCTTCAATTTTGACCCGTTTCAGTCACAGAAATGACTTTAAACACACTTATTTTAGCTGAAAAAGTCATAATTCACATCCAACAGTCATTTAGAGTCAAAAGATTAAATGTTAAAATTTCATCATTATAGACCATTTTGGGAACGTTCGACATGTCCGGAGTCATTGTTTTTCATCCGAAAATTGATTTTTTGGACTGTACCAAAAATGATTCAAAATGTCAATTGGATCGTGCCTCATGTTGAATAACCACTTATTAAACCCTCTTAGTGACCAAAATGGCCATTTTTACAGAGTTTTGCTTACTCAAAAGCTTCAATTTTGACCCGTTTCAGTCACAGAAATGACTTTAAACACACTTATTTTAGTTGAAAAAATCATAATTCACATCCAACAGTCATTTAGAGTCAAAAGATTAAATGTTAAAATTTCATCATTATAGACCATTTTGGGAACGTTCGACATGTCCGGAGTCATCGTTTTTCATCCGAAAATTGATTTTTTGGACTGTACCAAAAATTATTCAAAATGTCAATTGGATCGTGCCTTATGTTGAATAACCACTTTTTAAACCCTCACAGTGACCAAAATGGCCATTTTTACAGAGTATTGCTTATTTAAAAGCTTCAATTTTGACCCGTTTCAGTCACAGAAATGACTTTAAACACACTTATTTTAGTTGAAAAATTCATAATTCACATCCAACAGTCATTTAGAGTCAAAAGATTAAATGTTAAAATTTCATCATTATAGACCATTTTGGGAACGTTCGACATGTCCGGAGTCATCGTTTTTCATCCGAAAATTGATTTTTTGAACTGTACCAAAAATTATTCAAAATGTCAATTGGGTCGTGCCTCATGTTGAATAACCACTTTTTAAACCCTCACATGGACCAAAATCACCATTTTTACAGAGTTTTACTTACTCAAAAGCTTCAATTTTGACTCGTTTCAGGCACAGAAATGACTTTAAACACACTTATTTTAGTTGAAAAAGTCATAATGCACATCCAACAGTCATTTAGAGTCAAAAGATTAAATGTTAAAATTTCATCATTATAGACCATTTTGGGAACGTTCGACATGTCCGGAGTCATTGTTTTTCATCCGAAAATTGATTTTTTGGACTGTACCAAAAATGATTCAAAATGTCAATTGGATCGTGCCTCATGTTGAATAACCACTTTTTAAACCCTCACAGTGACCAAAATCGCCATTTTTACAGAGTTTTGCTTTCTCAAAAGCTTCAATTTTGACCCGTTTCAGGCACAGAAATGACTTTAAACACACTTATTTCAGTTGAAAAAGTCATAATTCACATCCAACAGTCATTTAGAGTCAAAAGATCAAATGTTAAAATTTCATCATTATAGACCATTTTGGGAACGTTCGACATGTCCGGAGTCATCGTTTTTCATCCGAAAATTGATTTTTTGGACTGTACCAAAAATGATTCAAAATGTCAATTGGATCGTGCCTCATGTTGAATAACCACTTTTGAAACCCTCACAGTGACCAAAATGGCCATTTTTACAGAGTTTTGCTTATTTAAAAGCTTCAATTTTGACCCGTTTCAGTCACAGAAATGACTTTAAACACACTTATTTTAGTTGAAAAAGTCATAATTCACATCCAACAGTCATTTAGAGTCAAAAGATTAAATGTTAAAATTTCATCATTATAGACCATTTTGGGAACGTTCGACATGTCCGGAGTCATTGTTTTTCATCCGAAAAATGATTTTTTGGACTGTACCAAAAATGATTCAAAATGTCAATTGGATCGTGCCTCATGTTGAATAACCACTTTTTAAACCGTCACAGTGTCCAAGATTGCCATTTTTACAGAGTTTTGCTTACTCAAAAGCTTCAATTTTGACCCGTTTCAGTCACAGAAATGACTTTAAACACACTTATTTTAGCTGAAAAAGTCATAATTCACATCCAACAGTCATTTAGAGTCAAAAGATTAAATGTTAAAATTTCATCATTATAGACCATTTTGGGAACGTTCGACATGTCCGGAGTCATTGTTTTTCATCCGAAAATTGATTTTTTGGACTGTACCAAAAATGATTCAAAATGTCAATTGGATCGTGCCTCATGTTGAATAACCACTTATTAAACCCTCTTAGTGACCAAAATGGCCATTTTTACAGAGTTTTGCTTACTCAAAAGCTTCAATTTTGACCCGTTTCAGTCACAGAAATGACTTTAAACACACTTATTTTAGTTGAAAAAATCATAATTCACATCCAACAGTCATTTAGAGTCAAAAGATTAAATGTTAAAATTTCATCATTATAGACCATTTTGGGAACGTTCGACATGTCCGGAGTCATCGTTTTTCATCCGAAAATTGATTTTTTGGACTGTACCAAAAATTATTCAAAATGTCAATTGGATCGTGCCTTATGTTGAATAACCACTTTTTAAACCCTCACAGTGACCAAAATGGCCATTTTTACAGAGTATTGCTTATTTAAAAGCTTCAATTTTGACCCGTTTCAGTCACAGAAATGACTTTAAACACACTTATTTTAGTTGAAAAATTCATAATTCACATCCAACAGTCATTTAGAGTCAAAAGATTAAATGTTAAAATTTCATCATTATAGACCATTTTGGGAACGTTCGACATGTCCGGAGTCATCGTTTTTCATCCGAAAATTGATTTTTTGAACTGTACCAAAAATTATTCAAAATGTCAATTGGGTCGTGCCTCATGTTGAATAACCACTTTTTAAACCCTCACATGGACCAAAATCACCATTTTTACAGAGTTTTACTTACTCAAAAGCTTCAATTTTGACTCGTTTCAGGCACAGAAATGACTTTAAACACACTTATTTTAGTTGAAAAAGTCATAATGCACATCCAACAGTCATTTAGAGTCAAAAGATTAAATGTTAAAATTTCATCATTATAGACCATTTTGGGAACGTTCGACATGCCCGGAGTCATCGTTTTTCATCCAAAAATTGATTTTTGGACTGTACCAAAAATGATTCAAAATGTCAATTGGATCGTGCCTCATGTTGAATAACCACTTTTTAAACCCTCACAGTGACCAAAATGGCCATTTTTACAGAGTATTGCTTATTTAAAAGCTTCAATTTTGACCCGTTTCAGTCACAGAAATGACTTTAAACACACTTATTTTAGTTGGAAATTCATAATTCACATCCAACAGTCATTGAGAGTCAAAAGATTAAATGTTAAAATTTCATCATTATAGACCATTTTGGGAACGTTCGACATGTCCGGAGTCATCGTTTTTCATCCGAAAATTGATTTTTTGAACTGTACCAAAAATTATTCAAAATGTCAATTGGGTCGTGCCTCATGTTGAATAACCACTTTTTAAACCCTCACAGTGACCAAAATGGCCATTTTTACAGAGTATTGCTTATTTAAAAGCTTCAATTTTGACCCGTTTCAGTCACAGAAATGACTTTAAACACACTTATTTTAGTTGAAAAATTCATAATTCACATCCAACAGTCATTTAGAGTCAAAAGAATAAATGTTAAAATTTCATCATTATAGACCATTTTGGGAACGTTCGACATGTCCGGAGTCATCGTTTTTCATCCGAAAATTGATTTTTTGAACTGTACCAAAAATTATTCAAAATGTCAATTGGGTCGTGCCTCATGTTGAATAACCACTTTTTAAACCCTCACATGGACCAAAATCACCATTTTTACAGAGTTTTACTTACTCAAAAGCTTCAATTTTGACTCGTTTCAGGCACAGAAATGACTTTAAACACACTTATTTTAGTTGAAAAAGTCATAATGCACATCCAACAGTCATTTAGAGTCAAAAGATTAAATGTTAAAATTTCATCATTATAGACCATTTTGGGAACGTTCGACATGTCCGGAGTCATTGTTTTTCATCCGAAAATTGATTTTTTGGACTGTACCAAAAATGATTCAAAATGTCAATTGGATCGTGCCTCATGTTGAATAACCACTTTTTAAACCCTCACAGTGACCAAAATCGCCATTTTTACAGAGTTTTGCTTTCTCATAAGCTTCAATTTTGACCCGTTTCAGGCACAGAAATGACTTTAAACACACTTATTTCAGTTGAAAAAGTCATAATTCACATCCAACAGTCATTTAGAGTCAAAAGATCAAATGTTAAAATTTCATCATTATAGACCATTTTGGGAACGTTCGACATGTCCGGAGTCATTGTTTTTCATCCGAAAAATGATTTTTTGGACTGTACCAAAAATGATTCAAAATGTCAATTGGATCGTGCCTCATGTTGAATAACCACTTTTTAAACCGTCACAGTGTCCAAAATTGCCATTTTTACAGAGTTTTGCTTACTCAAAAGCTTCAATTTTGACCCGTTTCAGTCACAGAAATGACTTTAAACACACTTATTTTAGCTGAAAAAGTCATAATTCACATCCAACAGTCATTTAGAGTCAAAAGATTAAATGTTAAAATTTCATCATTATAGACCATTTTGGGAACGTTCGACATGTCCGGAGTCATTGTTTTTCATCCGAAAATTGATTTTTTGGACTGTACCAAAAATGATTCAAAATGTCAATTGGATCGTGCCTCATGTTGAATAACCACTTATTAAACCCTCTTAGTGACCAAAATGGCCATTTTTACAGAGTTTTGCTTACTCATAAGCTTCAATTTTGACCCGTTTCAGTCACAGAAATGACTTTAAACACACTTATTTTAGTTGAAAATATCATAATTCACATCCAACAGTCATTTAGAGTCAAAAGATTAAATGTTAAAATTTCATCATTATAGACCATTTTGGGAACGTTTGACATGTCCGGAGTCATCGTTTTTCATCCGAAAATTGATTTTTTGGACTGTACCAAAAATGATTCAAAATGTCAATTGGATCGTGCCTTATGTTGAATAACCACTTTTTAAACACTCACAGTGACCAAAATGGCCATTTTTACAGAGTATTGCTTATTTAAAAGCTTCAATTTTGACCCGTTTCAGTCACAGAAATGACTTTAAACACACTTATTTTAGTTGAAAAATTCATAATTCACATCCAACAGTCATTTAGAGTCAAAAGATTAAATGTTAAAATTTCATCATTATAGACCATTTTGGGAACGTTCGACATGTCGGGAGTCATCGTTTTTCATCCGAAAATTGATTTTTTGAACTGTACCAAAAATTATTCAAAATGTCAATTGGATCGTGCCTCATGTTGAATGACCACTTTTTAAACCCTCACAGTGACGAAAATGGCCATTTTTACAGAGTTTTGCTTACTCAAAAGCTTCAATTTTGACCCGTTTCAGTCACAGAAATGACTTTAAACACACTTATTTTAGTTGAAAAAGTCATAATTCACATCCAACAGTCATTTAGAGTCAAAAGATTAAATGTTAAAATTTCATCATTATAGACCATTTTGGGAACGTTCGACATGTCCGGAGTCATCGTTTTTAATCCGAAAATTGATTTTTTGGACTGTACCAAAAATGATTCAAAATGTCAATTGGATCGTGCCTCATGTTGAATAACCACTTTTTAAACCCTTACAGTGACCAAAATGGCCATTTTTACAGAGTTTTGCTTACTCAAAAGCTTCAATTTTGACCCGTTTCAGTCACAGAAATGACTTTAAACACACCTATTTTATTTGAAAAAGTCATAATTCACATCCAACAGTCACTTAGAGTCAAAAGATTAAATGTTAAAATTTCATCATTATAGACCATTTTGGGAACGTTCGACATGTCCGGAGTCATCGTTTTTCATCCGAGAATTGATTTTTTGGACTGTACCAAAAATGATTCAAAATGTCAATTGGATCGTGCCTCATGTTGAATAACCACTTTTTAAACCCTCACAGTGACCAAAATTGCCATTTTTTGCAGAGTTTTGCTTACTCAAAAGCTTCAATTGTGACCCGTTTCAGGCACAGAAATGACTTTAAACACACTTATTTTAGTTGAAAAAGTCATAATTCACATCCAACAGTCATTTAGAGTCAAAAGATTAAATGTTAAAATTTCATCATTATAGACCATTTTGGGAACGTTCGACATGTCCGGAGTCATCGTTTTTCATGCGAAAATTGATTTTTTGGACTGTACCAAAAATGATTCAAAATGTCAATTGGATCGTGCCTCATGTTGAATAACCACTTTTTAAACCCTCACAGTGACCAAAATGGCCATTTTTACAGAGTTTTGCTTACTCAAAAGCTTCAATTTTGACCCGTTTCAGCCACAGAAATGACTTTAAACACACTTATTTTAGTTGAAAAAGTCATAATTCACATCCAACAGTCATTTAGAGTCAAAAGATTAAATGTTAAAATTTCATCATTATAGACCATTTTGGGAATGTTCGACATGTCCGGAGTCATCGTTTTTCATCCGAAAATTGATTTTTTGGACTGTACCAAAAATGATTCAAAATGTCAATTGGATCGTGCCTCATGTTGAATAACCACTTTTTAAACCCTCACAGTGACCAAAATTGCCATTTTTTGCAGAGTTTTGCTTACTCAAAAGCTTCAATTTTGACCCGTTTCAGTTACAGAAATGACTTTAAACACACTTATTTTAGTTGAAAAAGTCATTATTCACATCCAACAGTCATTTAGAGTCAAAAGATTAAATATTAAAATTTCATCATTATAGACCATTTTGGGAACGTTCGACATGTCCGGAGTCATCGTTTTTCATCCGAAAATTGATTTTTTGGACTGTACCAAAAATGATTCAAAATGTCAATTGGATCGTGCCTCATGTTGAATAACCACTTTTTAAACCCTCACAGTGACCAAAATTGCCATTTTTTGCAGAGTTTTGCTTACTCAAAAGCTTCAATTTTGACCCGTTTCAGGCACAGAAATGACTTTAAACACACTTATTTTAGTTGAAAAAGTCATAATTCACATCCAACAGTCATTTAGAGTCAAAAGATTAAATGTTAAAATTTCATCATTATAGACCATTTTGGGAACGTTCGACATGTCCGGAGTCATCGTTTTTCATCCGAAAATTGATTTTTTGGACTGTACCAAAAATTATTTAAAATGTCAATTGGATCGTGCCTCATGTTGAATAACCACTTTTTAAATCCTCACAGTGACCAAAATTGCCATTTTTACAGAGTTTTGCTTACTCAAAAGCTTCAATTTTGACCCGTTTCAGGCACAGAAATGACTTTAAACACACTTATTTTAGTTGAGAAAGTCATAATTCACATCCAACAGTCATTTAGAGTCAAAAGATTAAATGTTAAAATTTCATCATTATAGACCATTTTGGGAACGTTCGACATGTCCGGAGTCATCGTTTTTCATCCGAAAATTGATTTTTTAGACTGTACCAAAAATGATTCAAAATGTCAATTGGATCGTGCCTCATGTTGAATAACCAGTTTTTAAACCCTCACAGTGACCAAAATTGCCATTTTTACAGAGTTTTGCTTTCTCAAAAGCTTCAATTATGACCCGTTTCAGGCACAGAAATGACTTTAAACACACTTATTTCAGTTGAAAAAGTCATAATTGACATCCAACAGTCATTTAGAGTCAAAAGATCAAATGTTAAAATTTCATCATTATAGACCATTTTGGGAACGTTCGACATGTCCGGAGTCATCGTTTTTCATCCGAAAATTGATTTTTTGGACTGTACCAAAAATGATTCAAAATGTCAATTGGATCGTGCCTCATGTTGAATAACCACTTTTTAAACCCTCACAGTGACCAAAATGGCCATTTTTACAGAGTTTTGCTTATTTAAAAGCTTCAATTTTGACCCGTTTCAGTCACAGAAATGACTTTAAACACACTTATTTTAGTTGAAAAAGTCATAATTCACATCCAACAGTCATTTAGAGTCAAAAGATTAAATGTTAAAATTTCATCATTATAGACCATTTTGGGAACGTTCGACATGTCCGGAGTCATTGTTTTTCATCCGAAAAATGATTTTTTGGACTGTACCAAAAATGATTCAAAATGTCAATTGGATCGTGCCTCATGTTGAATAACCACTTTTTAAACCGTCACAGTGTCCAAAATTGCCATTTTTACAGAGTTTTGCTTACTCAAAAGCTTCAATTTTGACCCGTTTCAGTCACAGAAATGACTTTAAACACACTTATTTTAGCTGAAAAAGTCATAATTCACATCCAACAGTCATTTAGAGTCAAAAGATTAAATGTTAAAATTTCATCATTATAGACCATTTTGGGAACGTTCGACATGTCCGGAGTCATTGTTTTTCATCCGAAAATTGATTTTTTGGACTGTACCAAAAATGATTCAAAATGTCAATTGGATCGTGCCTCATGTTGAATAACCACTTATTAAACCCTCTTAGTGACCAAAATGGCCATTTTTACAGAGTTTTGCTTACTCAAAAGCTTCAATTTTGACCCGTTTCAGTCACAGAAATGACTTTAAACACACTTATTTTAGTTGAAAAAATCATAATTCACATCCAACAGTCATTTAGAGTCAAAAGATTAAATGTTAAAATTTCATCATTATAGACCATTTTGGGAACGTTCGACATGTCCGGAGTCATCGTTTTTCATCCGAAAATTGATTTTTTGGACTGTACCAAAAATGATTCAAAATGTCAATTGGATCGTGCCTCATGTTGAATAACCACTTATTAAACCCTCTTAGTGACCAAAATGGCCATTTTTACAGAGTTTTGCTTACTCAAAAGCTTCAATTTTGACCCGTTTCAGTCACAGAAATGACTTTAAACACATTTATTTTAGTTGAAAAAATCATAATTCACATCCAACAGTCATTTAGAGTCAAAAGATTAAATGTTAAAATTTCATCATTATAGACCATTTTGGGAATGTTCGACATGTCCGGAGTCATCGTTTTTCATCCGAAAATTGATTTTTTGGACTGTACCAAAAATGATTCAAAATGTCAATTGGGTCGTGCCTTATGTTGAATAACCACTTTTTAAACCCTCACAGTGACCAAAATGGCCATTTTTACAGAGTATTGCTCATTTAAAAGCTTCAATTTTGACCCGTTTCAGTCACAGAAATGACTTTAAACACACTTATTTTAGTTGAAAAATTCATAATTCACATCCAACAGTCATTTAGAGTCAAAAGATTAAATGTTAAAATTTCATCATTATAGACCATTTTGGGAACGTTCGACATGTCCGGAGTCATCGTTTTTCATCCGAAAATTGATTTTTTGAACTGTACCAAAAATTATTCAAAATGTCAATTGGGTCGTGCCTCATGTTGAATAACCACTTTTTAAACCCTCACATGGACCAAAATCACCATTTTTACAGAGTTTTACTTACTCAAAAGCTTCAATTTTGACTCGTTTCAGGCACAGAAATGACTTTAAACACACTTATTTTAGTTGAAAAAGTCATAATGCACATCCAACAGTCATTTAGAGTCAAAAGATTAAATGTTAAAATTTCATCATTATAGACCATTTTGGGAACGTTCGACATGTCCGGAGTCATTGTTTTTCATCTGAAAATTGATTTTTTGGACTGTACCAAAAATGATTCAAAATGTCAATTGGATCGTGCCTCATGTTGAATAACCACTTTTTAAACCCTCACAGTGACCAAAATCGCCATTTTTACAGAGTTTTGCTTTCTCAAAAGCTTCAATTTTGACCCGTTTCAGGCACAGAAATGACTTTAAACACACTTATTTCAGTTGAAAAAGTCATAATTCACATCCAACAGTCATTTAGAGTCAAAAGATCAAATGTTAAAATTTCTTCATTATAGACCATTTTGGGAACGTTCGACATGTCCGGAGTCATCGTTTTTCATCCGAAAATTGATTTTTTGGACTGTACCAAAAATGATTCAAAATGTCAATTGGATCGTGCCTCATGTTGAATAACCACTTTTGAAACCCTCACAGTGACCAAAATGGCCATTTTTACAGAGTTTTGCTTATTTAAAAGCTTCAATTTTGACCCGTTTCAGTCACAGAAATGACTTTAAACACACTTATTTTAGTTGAAAAAGTCATAATTCACATCCAACAGTCATTTAGAGTCAAAAGATTAAATGTTAAAATTTCATCATTATAGACCATTTTGGGAACGTTCGACATGTCCGGAGTCATTGTTTTTCATCCGAAAAATGATTTTTTGGACTGTACCAAAAATGATTCAAAATGTCAATTGGATCGTGCCTCATGTTGAAAAACCACTTATTAAACCCTCTTAGTGACCAAAATGGCCATTTTTACAGAGTTTTGCTTACTCAAAAGCTTCAATTTTGACCCGTTTCAGTCACAGAAATGACTTTAAACACACTTATTTTAGTTGAAAAAATCATAATTCACATCCAACAGTCATTTAGAGTCAAAAGATTAAATGTTAAAATTTCATCATTATAGACCATTTTGGGAACGTTCGACATGTCCGGAGTCATCGTTTTTCATCCGAAAATTGATTTTTTGGACTGTACCAAAAATTATTCAAAATGTCAATTGGGTCGTGCCTTATGTTGAATAACCACTTTTTAAACCCTCACAGTGACCAAAATGGCCATTTTTACAGAGTATTGCTTATTTAAAAGCTTCAATTTTGACCCGTTTCAGTCACA
Organism: Lissotriton vulgaris; assembly: GCF_964263255.1. Lineage (NCBI taxonomy): Eukaryota > Metazoa > Chordata > Amphibia > Caudata > Salamandridae > Lissotriton > Lissotriton vulgaris. The sequence continues at coordinate 103,498 of NW_028247042.1, read as the reverse complement.
GAAATGACTTTAAACACACTTATTTTAGTTGAAAAAATCATAATTCACATCCAACAGTCATTTAGAGTCAAAAGATTAAATGTTAAAATTTCATCATTATAGACCATTTTGGGAACGTTCGACATGCCCGGAGTCATCGTTTTTCATCCGAAAATTGATTTTTGGACTGTACCAAAAATTATTCAAAATGTCAATTGGATCGTGCCTCATGTTGAATAACCACTTTTTAAACCCTCACAGTGACCAAAATGGCCATTTTTACAGAGTTTTGCTTTCTCAAAAGCTTCAATTTTGACCCGTTTCAGGCACAGAAATGACTTTAAACACACTTATTTCAGTTGAAAAAGTCATAATTCACATCCAACAGTCATTTAGAGTCAAAAGATTAAAATGTTAAAATTTCATCATTATAGACCATTTTGGGAACGTTCGACATGTCCGGAGTCATCGTTTTTCATCCGAAAATTGTTTTTTTGAACTGTACCAAAAATTATTCAAAATGTCAATTGGGTCGTGCCTCATGTTGAATAACCACTTTTTAAACCCTCACATGGACCAAAATCACCATTTTTACAGAGTTTTACTTACTCAAAAGCTTCAATTTTGACTCGTTTCAGGCACAGAAATGACTTTAAACACACTTATTTTAGTTGAAAAAGTCATAATGCACATCCAACAGTCATTTAGAGTCAAAAGATTAAATGTTAAAATTTCATCATTATAGACCATTTTGGGAATGTTCGACAGGCCCGGAGTCATCGTTTTTTATCCGAAAATTGATTTTTGGACTGTACCAAAAATGATTCAAAATGTCAATTGGATCGTGCCTCATGTTGAATACCCACTTTTTAAACCCTCACAGTGACCAAAATGGCCATTTTTACAGAGTTTTGCTTACACAAAAGCTTCAATTTTGACCCGTTTCAGGCACAGAAATGACTTTAAACACACTTATTTTAGTTGAAAAAGTCATAATTCACATCCAACAGTCATTTAGAGTCAAAAGATTAAATGTTAGAATTTCATCATTATAGACCATTTTGGGAACGTTCGACATGTCCGGAGTCATCGTTTTTCATCCAAAAATTGATTTTTTGGACTGTAACAAAAATGATTCAAAATGTCAATTGGATCGTGCATCATGTTGAATAACCACTTTTTAAACCCTCACAGTGACCAAAATGGCCATTTTTACAGAGTTTTGCTTATTTAAAAGCTTCAATTTTGATTAGTTTCAGTCACAGAAATGACTTTAAACACACTTATTTTAGTTGAAAAAGTCATAATTCACATCCAACAGTCATTTAGAGTCAAAAGATTAAATGTTAAAATTTCATCATTATAGACCATTTTGGGAACGTTCGACATGTCCGGAGTCATTGTTTTTCATCCGAAAATTGATTTTTTGGACTGTACCAAAAATGATTCAAAATGTCAATTGGATCGTGCCTCATGTTGAATAACCACTTTTTAAACCCTCACAGTGACCAAAATGGCCATTTTTACAGAGTTTTGCTTGCTCAAAAGCTTCAATTTTGACCCGTTTCAGGCACAGAAATGACTTTAAACACACTTATTTTAGTTGAAAAAGTCATAATGCACATCCAACAGTCATTTAGAGTCAAAAGATTAAATGTTAAAATTTCATAATTATAGACCATTTTGGGAACGTTCGACATGTCCGGAGTCATCGTTTTTCATCCGAAAATTGATTTTTGGACTGTACAAAAAATGATTCAAAATGTCAATTGGGTCGTGCCTCATGTTGAATAGCCACTTTTTAAACCCTCACAGTGACCAAAATGGCCATTTTTACAGAGTTTTGCTTTCTCAAAAGCTTCAATTTTGACCCGTTTCAGGCACAGAGATGACTTTAAACACACTTATTTCAGTTGAAAAAGTCATAATTCACATCCAACAGTCATTTAGAGTCAAAAGATTAAATGTTAGAATTTCATCATTATAGACCATTTTGGGAACGTTCGACATGTCCGGAGTCATCGTTTTTCATCCGAAAATTGATTTTTTGGACTGTACCAAAAATGATTCAAAATGTCAATTGGATCGTGCCTTATGTTGAATAACCACTTTTTAAACCCTCACAGTGACCAAAATGGCAATTTTTACAGAGTATTGCTTATTTAAAAGCTTCAATTTTGACCCGTTTCAGTCACAGAAATGACTTTAAACACACTTATTTTAGTTGAAAAATTCATAATTCACATCCAACAGTCATTTAGAGTCAAAAGATTAAATGTTAAAATTTCATCATTATAGACCATTTTGGGAACGTTCGACATGTCCGGAGTCATCGTTTTTCATCCGAAAATTGATTTTTGGACTGTACCAAAAATGATTCAAAATGTCAATTGGATCGTGCCTCATGTTGAATACCCACTTTTTAAACCCTCACAGTGACCAAAATGGCCATTTTTACAGAGTTTTGCTTACACAAAAGCTTCAATTTTGACCCGTTTCAGGCACAGAAATGACTTTAAACACACTTATTTTAGTTGAAAAAGTCATAATTCACATCCAACAGTCATTTAGAGTCAAAAGATTAAATGTTAGAATTTCATCATTATAGACCATTTTGGGAACGTTCGACATGTCCGGAGTCATCGTTTTTCATCCAAAAATTGATTTTTTGGACTGTAACAAAAATGATTCAAAATGTCAATTGGATCGTGCATCATGTTGAATAACCACTTTTTAAACCCTCACAGTGACCAAAATGGCCATTTTTACAGAGTTTTGCTTATTTAAAAGCTTCAATTTTGATTTGTTTCAGTCACAGAAATGACTTTAAACACACTTATTTTAGTTGAAAAAGTCATAATTCACATCCAACAGTCATTTAGAGTCAAAAGATTAAATGTTAAAATTTCATCATTATAGACCATTTTGGGAACGTTCGACATGTCCGGAGTCATTGTTTTTCATCCGAAAATTGATTTTTTGGACTGTACCAAAAATGATTCAAAATGTCAATTGGATCGTGCCTCATGTTGAATAACCACTTTTTAAACCCTCACAGTGACCAAAATGGCCATTTTTACAGAGTTTTGCTTGCTCAAAAGCTTCAATTTTGACCCGTGTCAGGCACAGAAATGACTTTAAACACACTTATTTTAGTTGAAAAAGTCATAATGCACATCCAACAGTCATTTAGAGTCAAAAGATTAAATGTTAAAATTTCATAATTATAGACCATTTTGGGAACGTTCGACATGTCCGGAGTCATCGTTTTCCATCCGAAAATTGATTTTTGGACTGTACAAAAAATAATTTAAAATGTCAATTGGGTCGTGCCTCATGTTGAATAACCACTTTTTAAACCCTCACAGTGACCAAAATGGCCATTTTTACAGAGTTTTGCTTTCTCAAAAGCTTCAATTTTGACCCGTTTCAGGCACAGAGATGACTTTAAACACACTTATTTCAGTTGAAAAAGTCATAATTCACATCCAACAGTCATTTAGAGTCAAAAGATTAAATGTTAGAATTTCATCATTATAGACCATTTTGGGAACGTTCGACATGTCCGGAGTCATCGTTTTTCATCCGAAAATTGATTTTTTGGACTGTACCAAAAATGATTCAAAATGTCAATTGGGTCGTGCCTCATGTTGAATAACCACTTTTTAAACCCTCACATGGACCAAAATCACCATTTTTACAGAGTTTTACTTACTCAAAAGCTTCAATTTTGACTTGTTTCAGGCACAGAAATGACTTTAAACACACTTATTTTAGTTGAAAAAGTCATAATGCACATCCAACAGTCATTTAGAGTCAAAAGATTAAATGTTAACATTTCATCATTATAGACCATTTTGGGAACGTTCGACATGCCCGGAGTCATCGTTTTTCATCCGAAAATTGATTTTTGGACTGTACCAAAAATGATTCAAAATGTCAATTGGATCGTGCCTCATGTTGAATACCCACTTTTTAAACCCTCACAGTGACCAAAATGGCCATTTTTACAGAGTTTTCTTACACAAAAGCTTCAATTTTGACCCATTTCAGGCACAGAAATGACTTTAAACACACTTATTTTAGTTGAAAAAGTCATAATTCACATCCAACAGTCATTTAGAGTCAAAAGATTAAATGTTAAAATTTCATCATTATAGACCATTTTGGAACGTTCGACATGTCCGGAGTCTTTGTTTTTCATCCGAAAATTGATTTTTTGGACTGTACCAAAAATGATTCAAAATGTCAATTGGATCGTGCCTTATGTTGAATAACCACTTTTTAAACCCTCACAGTGACCAAAATGGCCATTTTTACAGAGTATTCCTTATTTAAAAGCTTCAATTTTGACCCGTTTCAGTCACAGAAATGACTTTAAACACACTTATTTTAGTTGAAAAATTCATAATTCACATCCAACAGTCATTTAGAGTCAAAAGATTAAATGTTAAAATTTCATCATTATAGACCATTTTGGGAACGTTCGACATGTCCGGAGTCATCGTTTTTCATCCGAAAATTGATTTTTTGAACTGTACCAAAAATTATTCAAAATGTCAATTGGGTCGTGCCTCATGTTGAATAACCACTTTTTAAACCCTCACATGGACCAAAATCACCATTTTTACAGAGTTTTACTTACTCAAAAGCTTCAATTTTGACTTGTTTCAGGCACAGAAATGACTTTAAACACACTTATTTTAGTTGAAAAAGTCATAATGCACATCCAACAGTCATTTAGAGTCAAAAGATTAAATGTTAAAATTTCATCATTATAGACCATTTTGGGAACGTTCGACATGCCCGGAGTCATCGTTTTTCATCCGAAAATTGATTTTTGGACTGTACCAAAAATGATTCAAAATGTCAATTGGATCGTGCCTCATGTTGAATACCCACTTTTTAAACCCTCACAGTGACCAAAATGGCCATTTTTACAGAGTTTTCTTACACAAAAGCTTCAATTTTGACCCATTTCAGGCACAGAAATGACTTTAAACACACTTATTTTAGTTGAAAAAGTCATAATTCACATCCAACAGTCATTTAGAGTCAAAAGATTAAATGTTAAAATTTCATCATTATAGACCATTTTGGGAACGTTCGACATCTCCGGAGTCATCGTTTTTCATCCGAAAATTGATTTTTTGGACTGTACCAAAAATGATTCAAAATTACAATTGGATCGTGCCTCATGTTGAATAACCACTTTTTAAACCCTCACAGTGACCAAAATTGCAATTTTTACTGAGTTTTGCTTACTCAAAAGCTTCAATTTTGACCCGTTTCAGGCACAGAAATGACTTTAAACACACTTATTTTAGTTGAAAAAGTCATAATTCACATCCAACAGTCATTTAGAGTCAAAAGAATAAATGTGAAAATTTCATCATTATAGACCATTTTGGGAACGTTCGACATGTCCGGAGTCATCATTTTTCATCTGAAAATTGATTTTTTGGACTGTACCAAAAATGATTCAAAATGTCAATTGGATCATGCCTCATGTTGAATAACCACTTTTTAAACCCTCACAGTGTCCAAAATTGCCATTTTTACAGAGTTTTGCTTACTCAAAAGCTTCAATTTTGACCCGTTTCAGTCACAGAAATGACTTTAAACACACTTATTTTAGTTGAAAAAGTCATAATTCACATCCAACAGTCATTTAGAGTCAAAAGATTAAATGTTAAAATTTCATCATTATAGACCATTTTGGGAACGTTCGACATGTCCGGAGTCATCGTTTTTCATCCGAAAATTGATTTTTTGGACTGTACCAAAAATGATTCAAAATGTCAATTGGATCATGCCTCATGTTGAATAACCACTTTTTAAACCCTCACAGTGACCAAAATGGCCATTTTTACAGAGTATTGCTTATTTAAAAGCTTCAATTTTAACCGGTTTCAGTCACAGAAATGACTTTAAACACACTTATTTTAGCTGAAAAATTCATAATTCACATCCAACAGTCATTTAGAGTCAAAAGATTAAATGTTAACATTTCATCAGTATAGACCATTTTGGGAACGTTCGACATGTCCGGAGTCATCGTTTTTCATCCGAAAATTGATTTTTTGAACTTGAACATTAAATGCCTCCAAATGGTATTTAATTAACTTCCCGGGATGAAGAAACCCTTTATGAGAACTCAGAGTGAGTAAATTGGCCATTTTCATGCACTTTTAACCATTCCATAAATATTGTGTTTAGGGCCACTGGAAGCATGAAAATCACTTTAAACATGCTAATTTTAGCTCTAACACTGATGATCCACCTACAAATGTGAACTGACATTCAAAAATAAAACATTTGAAAACGGACCATTTTCCACATTACTGAAGCATGACGTAATGGGGGGGTGTTATCTCTTTTGTCGAAAATCAGCCGTTTTTGCTTGAACATTAAATGCCTCCAAATGGTATTTAATTAACTTCCCGGGGTGAAGAAACCCTTTTTGAGAACTCAGAGTGAGTAAATTGGCCATTTTCATGCACTTTTAACCATTCCATAAATCTTGTGTTTAGGGCCCCTGAAAGCATGAAAATCACTTTAAACATGCTAATTTTAGCTCTAACACTGATGATCCACCTACAAATGTGAACTGACGTTCAAAAATAAAACATTTAAAAACGGACCATTCTCCACATTTCTGAAGCATGACGTAATGGGGGGGTGTTATCTCTTTTGTCGAAAATCAGCCGTTTTTGCTTGAACATTAAATGCCTCCAAATGGTATTTAATTCACTTTCCGCGCCCCTGGAAGCATGAAAATCACTTTAAACATGCTAATTTTAGCTCTAACACTGATGATCCACCTACAAATGTGAACTGACGTTCAAAAATAAAACATTTGAAAACGGACCATTTTCCACATTTCTGAAGCATGACGTAATGGGGGGGGTGTTATCTCTTTTGTCGAAAATCAGCCGTTTTTGCTTGAACATTAAATGCCTCCAAATGGTATTTAATTAACTTCCCGGGGTGAAGAAACCCTTTTTGAGAACTCAGAGTGAGTAAATTGGCCATTTTCATGCACTTTTAACCATTCCATAAATCTTGTGTTTAGGGCCCCTGGAAGCATGAAAATCACTTTAAACATGCTAATTTTAGCTCTAACACTGATGATCCACCTACAAATGTGAACTGACGTTCAAAAATAAAACATTTGAAAACGGACCATTTTCCACATTTCTGAAGCATGACTTAATGGGGGGATGTTATCTCTTTTGTCGAAAATCAGCCGTTTTTGCTTGAACATTAAATGCCTACAAATGGTATTTAATTAACTTCCCGGGGTGAAGAAACCCTTTTTGAGAACTCAGAGTGAGTAAATTGGCCATTTTCATGCACTTTTAACCATTCCATAAATCTTGTGTTTAGGGCCCCTGGAAGCATGAAAATCACTTTAAACATGCTAATTTTAGCTCTAACACTGATGATCCACCTACAAATGTGAACTGATGTTCAAAAATAAAACATTTGAAAACGGACCATTTTCCACATTTCTGAAGCATGACGTAATGGGGGGGTGTTATCTCTTTTGTCGAAAATCAGCCGTTTTTGCTTGAACATTAAATGCCTCAAAATGGTATTTAATTAACTTCCCGGAGTGAAGAAACCCTTTTTGAGAACTCAGAGTGAGTAGATTGGCCATTTTCATGCACTTTTAACCATTCCATAAATCTTGTGTTTAGGGCCCCTGGAAGCATGAAAATCACTTTAAACATGCTAATTTTAGCTCTAACACTGATGATCCACCTACAAATGTGAACTGACGTTCAAAAATAAAACATTCGAAAACGGACCATTCTCCACATTTCTGAAGCATGACGTAATGGGGGGGTGTTATCTCTTTTGTCGAAAATCAGCCGTTTTTGCTTGAACATTAAATGCCTCCAAATGGTATTTAATTCACTTCCCGAGCCCCTGGACGCATGAAAATCACTTTAAACATGCTAATTTTAGCTCTAACACTGATGATCCACGTACAAATGTGAACTGACGTTCAAAAATAAAACATTTGAAAACGGACCATTTTCCACATTTCTGAAGCATGTCGTAATGGGGGGGTGTTATCTCTTTTGTCGAAAATCAGCCGTTTTTGCTTGAACATTAAATGCCTCCAAATGGTATTTAATAACTTCCCGGGGTGAAGAAACCCTTTTTGACAACTCAGAGTGAGTAAATTGGCCATTTTCATGCACTTTTAACCATTCCATAAATCTTGTGTTTAGGGCCCCTGGAAGCATGAAAATCACTTTAAACATGCTAATTTTAGCTCTAACACTGATGATCAACCTACAAATGTGAACTGACGATCAAAAATAAAACATTTGAAAACGGACCATTTTCCACATTTCTGAAGCATGACGAAATGGGGGGGTGTTATCTCTTTTGTCGAAAATCAGCCGTTTTTGCTTGAACATTAAATGCCTCCTATTGGTATTTAATTAACTTCCCGGGATGAAGAAACCCTTTTTGAGAACTCAGAGTGAGTAAATTGGCCATTTTCATGCACTTTTAACCATTCCATAAATATTGACACCGTTTGACACCGTATCTCACCCCATTCTCATGACCAGGCTGGAAAACATCGGCCTAAAAGATGAAGCCCTCGAATGGGTAAGGAGTTTCCTAACCAACCGGACCCAACAGGTAATCATGGGCAACTTTCGGTCAGAGGAAGTTGAGATCACTAAGGGGGTGCCACAGGGCTCATGCTTGAGCCCAACTCTTTTCAACATATATGTGGCACCCCTGGCTAACATCTTGAGAGCATATGGATTTGTTCCTATATCCTATGCTGATGATACTCAACTCCTCTTTCCCTTTAAAACCTTAACACCTGAAATCAGGAACTCCTTCTCCTTGGGAATGAAAGCGGTAGCACACTGGATGTCTTCCAACTTTTTACAATGCAATGTTGGAAAGACGGAAGTCATGTTGTTTGGGGGGGTAAGACAACTCTGGACTCCGGACTGGTGGCCCCAAGATCTTGGCCCAGTACCAGAACCGAAACCATCTGTAAAAAATCTGGGGGTCCGGCTGGACCAGGAACTTTCCCTCAAGCAACACGCCAACCAGGTAGTGGGATCCTGCCTCCACATAATTGGTATGCTACGCAAAATCTTCCCCCTCCTGCCAGATGCCAGCAGAAGAACATTGGTACAGGCACTAGTCATAAGTCGCCTGGACTATTGTAACGGCCTGTTGCTAGCTGCCAATGAGGGAGTCATGGCAAGACTGCAGGTAGTCCAGAATACGGCTGCCCGGCTAGTCCTAAATGCACCCCCTCGCTCCCCTTCTAAGCCCCTACTGGAAAAGCTTCATTGGCTACCCATCAGACAGAGGGCTAAATTCAAGGTATGCTGTACCATACACAAGAGTCTCAATGGTATGGGTCCGACATACCTGGCCACCAAATTTGTCCCCTATCAGCCCGTCCGCCCTCTTCGCTCGAGCGAACAGGGCCTTTTAGTAGTGCCTAGGGCGAGGAAGGCAAGACAGGGCAGTAAAGCTCTCTCAATAGCTGGACCGTCTCTTTGGAACAGCCTTCCTAATTCCTTAAGGCTTTGCACAGAATACCTTCCTTTCAGGAAGATGCTAAAGACCTTCCTTTTCAGCTTTTAGACAGCTTACGTTCTCCCGATTGCACTGTGGCAGATGTCAAAAGCGCGGAGATGCTCCCACCGGAGTCGATACCAGCGCTATACAAGCCAGTAAATAAATAAAAATAAAAATAAATTGTGTTTAGGGCCACTGGAAGCATGAAAATCACTTTAAACATGCTAATTTTAGCTCTAACACTGATGATCCACCTACAAATGTGAACTGACATTCAAAAATAAAACATTTGAAAACGGACCATTTTCCACATTACTGAAGCATGACGTAATGGGGGGGTGTTATCTCTTTTGTCGAAAATCAGCCGTTTTTGCTTGAACATTAAATGCCTCCAAATGGTATTTAATTAACTTCCCGGGGTGAAGAAACCCTTTTTGAGAACTCAGAGTGAGTAAATTGGCCATTTTCATGCACTTTTAACCATTCCATAAATCTTGTGTTTAGGGCCCCTGAAAGCATGAAAATCACTTTAAACATGCTAATTTTAGCTCTAACACTGATGATCCACCTACAAATGTGAACTGACGTTCAAAAATAAAACATTTAAAAACGGACCATTCTCCACATTTCTGAAGCATGACGTAATGGGGGGGTGTTATCTCTTTTGTCGAAAATCAGCCGTTTTTGCTTGAACATTAAATGCCTCCAAATGGTATTTAATGCACTTCCCGAGCCCCTGGACGCATGAAAATCACTTTAAACATGCTAATTTTAGCTCTAACACTGATGATCCACGTACAAATGTGAACTGACGTTCAAAAATAAAACATTTGAAAACGGACCATTTTCCACATTTCTGAAGCATGTCGTAATGGGGGGGTGTTATCTCTTTTGTCGAAAATCAGCCGTTTTTGCTTGAACATTAAATGCCTCCAAATGGTATTTAATTAACTTCCCGGGATGAAGAAACCCTTTTTGAGAACTCAGAGTGAGTAAATTGGCCATTTTCATGCACTTTTAACCATTCCATAAATCTTGTGTTTAGGGCCCCTGGAAGCATGAAAATCACTTTAAACATGCTAATTTTAGCTCTAACACTGATGATCCACCTACAAATGTGAACTGACGTTCAAAAATAAAACATTTGAAAACGGACCATTTTCCACATTTCTGAAGCATGACGAAATGGGGGGGTGTTATCTCTTTTGTCGAAAATCAGCCGTTTTTGCTTGAACATTAAATGCCTCCAAATGGTATTTAATTAACTTCCCGGGGAGAAGAAACCCTTTTTGAGAACTCAGAGTGAGTAAATTGGCCATTTTCATGCACTTTTAACCATTCCATAAATCTTGTGTTTAGGGCCCCTAGAAGCATGAAAATCACTTTAAACATGCTAATTTTAGCTCTAACACTGATGATCCACCTACAAATGTGAACTGACGTTCAAAAATAAAACATTTGAAAACGGACCATTTTCCACATTTCTGAAGCATGACTTAATGGGGGGGTGTTATCTCTTTTGTTGAAAATCAGCCGTTTTTGCTTGAACATTAAATGCCTCCAAATGGTATTTAATTAACTTCCCGGGGTGAAGAAACCCTTTTTGAGAACTCAGAGTGAGTAAATTGGCCATTTTCATGCACTTTTAACCATTCCATAAATCTTGTGTTTAGGGCCCCTGGAAGCATGAACATCACTTTAAACATGCTAATTTTAGCTCTAACACTGATGATCCACCTACAAATGTGAACTGACGTTCAAAAATAAAACATTCGAAAACGGACCATTCTCCACATTTCTGAAGCATGACGTAATGGGGGGGGGGTGTTATCTCTTTTGTCGAAAATCAGCCGTTTTTGCTTGAACATTAAATGCCTCCAAATGGTATTTTATTAACTTCCCGGGGTGAAGAAACCCTTTTTGAGAACTCAGAGTGAGTAAATTGGCCATTTTCATGCACTTTTAACCATTCCATAAATCTTGTGTTTAGGGCCCCTGGAAGCATGAAAATCACTTTAAACATGCTAATTTTAGCTCTAACACTGATGATCCACCTACAAATGTGAACTGACGTTCAAAAATAAAACATTTGAAAACGGACCATTCTCCACATTTCTGAAGCATGACGTAATGGGGGGGTGTTATCTCTTTTGTCGAAAATCAGCCGTTTTTGCTTGAACATTAAATGCCTCCAAATGGTATTTAATTCACTTTCCGAGCCCTTGGAAGCATGAAAATTACTTTAAACATGCTAATTTTAGCTCTAACACTGATGATCCACCTACAAATGTGAACTGACGTTCAAAAATAAAACATTTGAAAACGGACCATTTTCCACATTTCTGAAGCATGACGTAATGGGGGGGTGTTATCTTTTTGTCGAAAATCAGCCGTTTTTGCTTGAACATTAAATGCCTCCAAATGGTATTTAATTAACTTCCCGGGGTGAAGAAACCCTTTTTGAGAACTCAGAGTGAGTAAATTGGCCATTTTCATGCACTTTTAACCATTCCATAAATCTTGTGTTTAGGGCCCCTGGAAGCATGAAAATCACTTTAAACATGCTAATTTTAGCTCTAACACTGATGATCCACCTACAAATGTGAACTGACGTTCAAAAATAAAACATTTGAAAACGGACCATTTTCCACATTTCTGAAGCATGACATAATGGGGGGGTGTTATCTCTTTTGTCGAAAATCAGCCGTTTTTGCTTGAACATTAAATGCCTCCAAATGGTATTTAATTAACTTCCCGGGGTGAAGAAACCCTTCTTGAGAACTCAGAGTGAGTAAATTGGCCATTTTCATGCACTTTTAACATTCCATAAATCTTGTGTTTAGGGCCCCTGGAAGCATGAAAATCACTTTAAACATGCTAATTTTAGCTCTAACACTGATGATCCTCCTACAAATGAGAACTGACGTTCAAAAATAAAACATTTGAAAACGGACCATTTTCCACATTTCTGAAGCATGACGTAATGGGGGGGGTGTAATCTCTATTGTCGAAAATCAGCCGTTTTTGCTTGAACATTAAATGCCTCCAAATGGTATTTAATTAACTTCCCGGGGAGAAGAAACCCTTTTTGAGAACTCAGAGTGAGTAAATTGGCCATTTTCATGCACTTTTAACCATTCCATAAATCTTGTGTTTAGGGCCCCTGGAAGCATGAAAATCACTTTAAACATGCTAATTTTAGCTCTAACACTGATGATCAACCTACAAATGTGAACTGACGTTCAAAAATAAAACATTTGAAAACGGACCATTTTCCACATATCTGAAGCATGACGTAATGGGGGGTGTTATCTCTTTTGTCGAAAATCAGCCGTTCTTGCTTGAACATTAAATGCCTCCAAATGGTATTTAATTAACTTCCCGGGATGAAGAAACCCTTTTTGAGAACTCAGAGTGAGTAAATTGGCCATTTTCATGCACTTTTAACCATTCCATAAATATTGTGTTTAGGGCCACTGGAAGCATGAAAATCACTTTAAACATGCTAATTTTAGCTCTAACACTGATGATCCACCTACAAATGTGAACTGACATTCAAAAATAAAACATTTGAAAACGGACCATGTTCCACATTACTGAAGCATGACGTAATGGGGGGGTGTTATCTCTTTTGTCGAAAATCAGCCGTTTTTGCTTGAACATTAAATGCCTCCAAATGGTATTTAATTAACTTCCCGGGGTGAAGAAACCCTTTTTGAGAACTCAGAGTGAGTAAATTGGCCATTTTCATGCACTTTTAACCATTCCATAAATCTTGTGTTTAGGGCCCCTGAAAGCATGAAAATCACTTTAAACATGCTAATTTTAGCTCTAACACTGATGATCTACCTACAAATGTGAACTGACGTTCAAAAATAAAACATTTAAAAACGGACCATTCTCCACATTTCTGAAGCATGGCGTAATGGGGGGTGTTATCTCTTTTGTCGAAAATCAGCCGTTTTTGCTTGATTATTAAATGCCTCCAAATGGTATTTAATTCACTTTCCGCGCCCCTGGAAGCATGAAAATCACTTTAAACATGCTAATTTTAGCTCTAACACTGATGATCCACCTACAAATGTGAACTGACGTTCAAAAATAAAACATTTGAAAACTGACCATTTTCCACATTTCTGAAGCATGACGTAATGGGGGGGGGGTGTTATCTCTTTTGTCGAAAATCAGCCGTTTTTGCTTGAACATTAAATGCCTCCAAATGGTATTTAATTAACTTCCCGGGGTGAAGAAACCCTTTTTGAGAACTCAGAGTGAGTAAATTGGCCATTTTCATGCACTTTTAACCATTCCGTAAATCTTGTGTTTAGGGCCCCTGGAAGCATGAAAATCACTTTAAACATGCTAATTTTAGCTCTAACACTGATGATCCACCTACAAATGTGAACTGACGTTCAAAAATAAAACATTTGAAAACGGACCATTTTCCACATTTCTGAAGCATGACTTAATGGGGGGATGTTATCTCTTTTGTCGAAAATCAGCCGTTTTTGCTTGAACATTAAATGCCTACAAATGGTATTTAATTAACTTCCCGGGGTGAAGAAACCCTTTTTGAGAACTCAAAGTGAGTAAATTGGCCATTTTCATGCACTTTTAATAATTCCATAAATCTTGTGTTTAGGGCCCCTGAAAGCATGAAAATCACTTTAAACATGCTAATTTTAGCTCTAACACTGATGATCTACCTACAAATGTGAACTGACGTTCAAAAATAAAACATTTAAAAACGGACCATTCTCCACATTTCTGAAGCATGACGTAATGGGGGGTGTTATCTCTTTTGTCGAAAATCAGCCGTGTTTGCTTGATTATTAAATGCCTCCAAATGGTATTTAATTCACTTTCCGCGCCCCTGGAAGCATGAAAATCACTTTAAACATGCTAATTTTAGCTCTAACACTGATGATCCACCTACAAATGTGAACTGACGTTCAAAAATAAAACATTTGAAAACGGACCATTTTCCACATTTCTGAAGCATGACGTAATGGGGGGGTGTTATCTCTTTTGTCGAAAATCAGCTGTTTTTGCTTGAACATTAAATGCCTCCAAATGGTATTTAATTAACTTCCCGGGGTGAAGAAACCCTTTTTGAGAACTCAGAGTGAGTAAATTGGCCATTTTCATGCACTTGTAACCATTCCATAAATCTTGTGTTTAGGGCCCCTGGAAGCATGAAAATCACTTTAAACATGCTAATTTTAGCTCTAACACTGATGATCCACCTACAAATGTGAACTGACGTTCAAAAATAAAACATTTGAAAACGGACCATTTTCCACATTTCTGAAGCATGACTTAATGGGGGGATGTTATCTCTTTTGTCGAAAATCAGCCGTTTTTGCTTGAACATTAAATGCCTACAAATGGTATTTAATTAACTTCCCGGGGTGAAGAAACCCTTTTTGAGAACTCAGAGTGAGTAAATTGGCCATTTTCATGCACTTTTAACCATTCCATAAATCTTGTGTTTAGGGCCCCTGGAAGCATGAAAATCACTTTAAACATGCTAATTTTAGCTCTAACACTGATGATCCACCTACAAATGTGAACTGATGTTCAAAAATAAAACATTTGAAAACGGACCATTTTCCACATTTCTGAAGCATGACGTAATGGGGGGGTGTTATCTCTTTTGTCGAAAAGCAGCAGTTTTTGCTTGAACATTAAATGCCACCAAATGGTATTTAATTAACTTCCCGGAGTGAAGAAACCCTTTTTGAGAACTCAGAGTGAGTAAATTGGCCATTTTCATGCACTTTTAACCATTCCATAAATCTTGTGTTTATGGTATTTAATTACCTTCCCGGGGTGAAGAAACCCTTTTTGAGAACTCAGAGTGAGTAAATTGGCCATTTTCATGCACTTTTAACCATTCCATAAATCTTGTGTTTAGGGCCCCTGGAAGCATGAAAATCACTTTAAAAATGCTAATTTTAGCTCTAACACTGATGATCAACCTACAAATGTGAACTGACGTTCAAAAATAAAACATTTGAAAACGGACCATTTTCCACATTTCTGAAGCATGACGAAATGGGGGGGGTGTTATCTCTTTTGTCGAAAATCAGCCGTTTTTGCTTGAACATTAAATGCCTCCAAATGGTATTTAATTAACTTCCCGGGGTGAAGAAACCCTTTTTGAGAACTCAGAGTGAGTAAATTGGCCATTTTCATGCACTTTTAACCATTCCATAAATCTTGTGTTTAGGGCCCCTGGAAGCATGAAAATCACTTTAAACATGCTAATTTTAGCTCTAACACTGATGATCCACCTACAAATGTGAACTGACGTTCAAAAATAAAACATTTGAAAACGGACCATTTTCCACATTTCTGAAGCATGACGTAATGGGGGGGTGTTATCTCTTTTGTCGAAAATCAACCGTTTTTGCTTGAACATTAAATGCCTCCAAATGGTATTTAATTAACTTCCCGGGGTGAAGAATTCCTTTTTGAGAACTCAGAGTGAGTAAATTGGCCATTTTCATGCACTTTTAACCATTCCATAAATCTTGTGTTTAGGGCCCCGGGAAGCATGAAAATCACTTTAAACATGCTAATTTTAGCTCTAACACTGATGATCCACCTACAAATGTGAACTGACGTTCAAAAATAAAACATTCGAAAACGGACCATTCTCCACATTTCTGAAGCATGACGTAATGGGGGGGTGTTATCTCTTTTGTCGAAAATCAGCCGTTTTTGCTTGAACATTAAATGCCTCCAAATGGTATTTAATTCACTTCCCGAGCCCCTGGACGCATGAAAATCACTTTAAACATGCTAATTTTAGCTCTAACACTGATGATCCACGTACAAATGTGAACTGACGTTCAAAAATAAAACATTTGAAAACGGACCATTTTCCACATTTCTGAAGCATGTCGTAATGGGGGGGGTGTTATCTCTTTTGTCGAAAATCAGCCGTTTTTGCTTGAACATTAAATGCCTCCAAATGGTATTTAATTAACTTCCCGGGGTGAAGAAACCCTTTTTGAGAACTCAGAGTGAGTAAATTGGCCATTTTCATGCACTTTTAACCATTCCATAAATCTTGTGTTTAGGGCCCCTGGAAGCATGAAAATCACTTTAAACATGCTAATTTTAGCTCTAACACTGATGATCCACCTACAAATGTGAACTGACGTTCAAAAATAAAACATTTGAAAACGGACCATTTTCCACATTTCTGAAGCATGACGTAATGGGGGGGGGGTGTTATCTCTTTTGTCGAAAATCAGCCGTTTTTGCTTGAACATTAAATGCCTCCAAATGGTATTTAATTAACTTCCCGGGGTGAAGAAACCCTTTTTGAGAACTCAGAGTGAGTAAATTGGCCATTTTCATGCACTTTTAACCATTCCGTAAATCTTGTGTTTAGGGCCCCTGGAAGCATGAAAATCACTTTAAACATGCTAATTTTAGCTCTAACACTGATGATCCACCTACAAATGTGAACTGACGTTCAAAAATAAAACATTTGAAAACGGACCATTTTCCACATTTCTGAAGCATGACTTAATGGGGGGATGTTATCTCTTTTGTCGAAAATCAGCCGTTTTTGCTTGAACATTAAATGCCTACAAATGGTATTTAATTAACTTCCCGGGGTGAAGAAACCCTTTTTGAGAACTCAGAGTGAGTAAATTGGCCATTTTCATGCACTTTTAACCATTCCATAAATCTTGTGTTTAGGGCCCCTGAAAGCATGAAAATCACTTTAAACATGCTAATTTTAGCTCTAACACTGATGATCTACCTACAAATGTGAACTGACGTTCAAAAATAAAACATTTAAAAACGGACCATTCTCCACATTTCTGAAGCATGACGTAATGGGGGGTGTTATCTCTTTTGTCGAAAATCAGCCGTGTTTGCTTGATTATTAAATGCCTCCAAATGGTATTTAATTCACTTTCCGCGCCCCTGGAAGCATGAAAATCACTTTAAACATGCTAATTTTAGCTCTAACACTGATGATCCACCTACAAATGTGAACTGACGTTCAAAAATAAAACATTTGAAAACGGACCATTTTCCACATTTCTGAAGCATGACGTAATGGGGGGGTGTTATCTCTTTTGTCGAAAATCAGCTGTTTTTGCTTGAACATTAAATGCCTCCAAATGGTATTTAATTAACTTCCCGGGGTGAAGAAACCCTTTTTGAGAACTCAGAGTGAGTAAATTGGCCATTTTCATGCACTTTTAACCATTCCATAAATCTTGTGTTTAGGGCCCCTGGAAGCATGAAAATCACTTTAAACATGCTAATTTTAGCTCTAACACTGATGATCCACCTACAAATGTGAACTGACGTTCAAAAATAAAACATTTGAAAACGGACCATTTTCCACATTTCTGAAGCATGACTTAATGGGGGGATGTTATCTCTTTTGTCGAAAATCAGCCGTTTTTGCTTGAACATTAAATGCCTACAAATGGTATTTAATTAACTTCCCGGGGTGAAGAAACCCTTTTTGAGAACTCAGAGTGAGTAAATTGGCCATTTTCATGCACTTTTAACCATTCCATAAATCTTGTGTTTAGGGCCCCTGGAAGCATGAAAATCACTTTAAACATGCTAATTTTAGCTCTAACACTGATGATCCACCTACAAATGTGAACTGATGTTCAAAAATAAAACATTTGAAAACGGACCATTTTCCACATTTCTGAAGCATGACGTAATGGGGGGGTGTTATCTCTTTTGTCGAAAAGCAGCCGTTTTTGCTTGAACATTAAATGCCACCAAATGGTATTTAATTAACTTCCCGGAGTGAAGAAACCCTTTTTGAGAACTCAGAGTGAGTAAATTGGCCATTTTCATGCACTTTTAACCATTCCATAAATCTTGTGTTTATGGTATTTAATTACCTTCCCGGGGTGAAGAAACCCTTTTTGAGAACTCAGAGTGAGTAAATTGGCCATTTTCATGCACTTTTAACCATTCCATAAATCTTGTGTTTAGGGCCCCTGGAAGCATGAAAATCACTTTAAACATGCTAATTTTAGCTCTAACACTGATGATCAACCTACAAATGTGAACTGACGTTCAAAAATAAAACATTTGAAAACGGACCATTTTCCACATTTCTGAAGCATGACGAAATGGGGGGGGTGTTATCTCTTTTGTCGAAAATCAGCCGTTTTTGCATGAACATTAAATGCCTCCAAATGGTATTTAATTAACTTCCCGGGGTGAAGAAACCCTTTTTGAGAACTCAGAGTGAGTAAATTGGCCATTTTCATGCACTTTTAACCATTCCATAAATCTTGTGTTTAGGGCCCCTGGAAGCATGAAAATCACTTTAAACATGCTAATTTTAGCTCTAACACTGATGATCCACCTACAAATGTGAACTGACGTTCAAAAATAAAACATTTGAAAACGGACCATTTTCCACATTTCTGAAGCATGACGTAATGGGGGGGTGTTATCTCTTTTGTCGAAAATCAACCGTTTTTGCTTGAACATTAAATGCCTCCAAATGGTATTTAATTAACTTCCCGGGGTGAAGAATTCCTTTTTGAGAACTCAGAGTGAGTAAATTGGCCATTTTCATGCACTTTTAACCATTCCATAAATCTTGTGTTTAGGGCCCCTGGAAGCATGAAAATCACTTTAAACATGCTAATTTTAGCTCTAACACTGATGATCCACCTACAAATGTGAACTGACGTTCAAAAATAAAACATTCGAAAACGGACCATTCTCCACATTTCTGAAGCATGACGTAATGGGGGGGTGTTATCTCTTTTGTCGAAAATCAGCCGTTTTTGCTTGAACATTAAATGCCTCCAAATGGTATTTAATTCACTTCCCGAGCCCCTGGACGCATGAAAATCACTTTAAACATGCTAATTTTAGCTCTAACACTGATGATCCACGTACAAATGTGAACTGACGTTCAAAAATAAAACATTTGAAAACGGACCATTTTCCACATTTCTGAAGCATGTCGTAATGGGGGGGGTGTTATCTCTTTTGTCGAAAATCAGCCGTTTTTGCTTGAACATTAAATGCCTCCAAATGGTATTTAATTAACTTCCCGGGGTGAAGAAACCCTTTTTGAGAACTCAGAGTGAGTAAATTGGCCATTTTCATGCACTTTTAACCATTCCATAAATCTTGTGTTTAGGGCCCCTGGAAGCATGAAAATCACTTTAAACATGCTAATTTTAGCTCTAACACTGATGATCAACCTACAAATGTGAACTGACGTTCAAAAATAAAACATTTGAAAACGGACCATTTTCCACATTTCTGAAGCATGACGAAATGGGGGGGGTGTTATCTCTTTTGTCGAAAATCAGCCGTTTTTGCTTGAACATTAAATGCCTCCAAATGGTATTTAATTAACTTCCCGGGTTGAAGAAACCCTTTTTGAGAACTCAGAGTGAGTAAATTGGCCATTTTCATGCACTTTTAACCATTCCATAAATCTTGTGTTTAGGGCCCCTGGAAGCATGAAAATCACTTTAAACATGCTAATTTTAGCTCTAACACTGATGATCCACCTACAAATGTGAACTGACGTTCAAAAATAAAACATTTGAAAACGGACCATTTTCCACATGTCTGAAGCATGACTTAATGGGGGGGTGTTATCTCTTTTGTCGAAAATCAGCCGTTTTTGCTTGAACATTAAATGCCTCCAAATGGTATTTAATTAACTTCCCGGGGTGAAGAAACCCTTTTTGAGAACTCAGAGTGAGTAAATTGGCCATTTTCATGCACTTTTAACCATTCCATAAATCTTGTGTTTAGGGCCCCTGGAAGCATGAACATCACTTTAAACATGCTAATTTTAGCTCTAACACTGATGATCCACCTACAAATGTGAACTGACGTTCAAAAATAAAACATTTGAAAACGGACCATTTTCCACATTTCTGAAGCATGACATAATGGGGGGGTGTTATCTCTTTTGTCGAAAATCAGCCGTTTTTGCTTGAACATTAAATGCCTCCAAATGGTATTTAATTAACTTCCCGGGGTGAAGAAACCCTTCTTGAGAACTCAGAGTGAGTAAATTGGCCATTTTCATGCACTTTTAACATTCCATAAATCTTGTGTTTAGGGCCCCTGGAAGCATGAAAATCACTTTAAACATGCTAATTTTAGCTCTAACACTGATGATCCTCCTACAAATGAGAACTGACGTTCAAAAATAAAACATTTGAAAACGGACCATTTTCCACATTTCTGAAGCATGACGTAATGGGGGGGGTGTAATCTCTATTGTCGAAAATCATCCGTTTTTGCTTGAACATTAAATGCCTCCAAATGGTATTTAATTAACTTCCCGGGGAGAAGAAACCCTTTTTGAGAACTCAGAGTGAGTAAATTGGCCATTTTCATGCACTTTTAACCATTCCATAAATCTTGTGTTTAGGGCCCCTGGAAGCATGAAAATCACTTTAAACATGCTAATTTTAGCTCTAACACTGATGATCAACCTACAAATGTGAACTGACGTTCAAAAATAAAACATTTGAAAACGGACCATTTTC
Source organism: Lissotriton vulgaris (assembly GCF_964263255.1). Lineage (NCBI taxonomy): Eukaryota > Metazoa > Chordata > Amphibia > Caudata > Salamandridae > Lissotriton > Lissotriton vulgaris. The sequence goes on along the minus strand of NW_028247042.1, from coordinate 82,406 downwards.
CACATTTCTGAAGCATGACGTAATGGGGGGTGTTATCTCTTTTGTCGAAAATCAGCCATTCTTGCTTGAACATTAAATGCCTCCAAATGGTATTTAATTAACTTCCCGGGATGAAGAAACCCTTTTTGAGAACTCAGAGTGAGTAAATTGGCCATTTTCATGCACTTTTAACCATTCCATAAATATTGTGTTTAGGGCCACTGGAAGCATGAAAATCACTTTAAACATGCTAATTTTAGCTCTAACACTGATGATCCACCTACAAATGTGAACTGACATTCAAAAATAAAACATTTGAAAACGGACCATTTACCACATTACTGAAGCATGACGTAATGGGGGGGTGTTATCTCTTTTGTCGAAAATCAGCCGTTTTTGCTTGAACATTAAATGCCTCCAAATGGTATTTAATTAACTTCCCGGGGTGAAGAAACCCTTTTTGAGAACTCAGAGTGAGTAAATTGGCCATTTTCATGCACTTTTAACCATTCCATAAATCTTGTGTTTAGGGCCCCTGAAAGCATGAAAATCACTTTAAACATGCTAATTTTAGCTCTAACACTGATGATCTACCTACAAATGTGAACTGACGTTCAAAAATAAAACATTTAAAAACGGACCATTCTCCACATTTCTGAAGCATGGCGTAATGGGGGGTGTTATCTCTTTTGTCGAAAATCAGCCGTTTTTGCTTGATTATTAAATGCCTCCAAATGGTATTTAATTCACTTTCCGCGCCCCTGGAAGCATGAAAATCACTTTAAACATGCTAATTTTAGCTCTAACACTGATGATCCACCTACAAATGTGAACTGACGTTCAAAAATAAAACATTTGAAAACGGACCATTTTCCACATTTCTGAAGCATGACGTAATGGGGGGGGTGTTATCTCTTTTGTCGAAAATCAGCCGTTTTTGCTTGAACATTAAATGCCTCCAAATGGTATTTAATTAACTTCCCGGGGTGAAGAAACCCTTTTTGAGAACTCAGGGGCATATTACCAACAACTAGCGATAATTTTTGTCTCTAACTTGTTTAGAGACAAAAATTATCGCCGCACATCGGCGATTTTTATCGCAGATAAACCTTGCTATTAACAAGGTTTATCGCAAATGCGATAAAAAACGGCCGAAATGCATGAATATCGCTGAAAAGTCAGCGATATTCATGCATTATCGAGCAAATGCTCTTAGCCATGTTATCCACCTCCCATTGGATAACATGGCTAAGAACTGCTCAGGGCAGGTGTTAGCTTTTGGAGATATTCCCGCTTAGCGCGAATATCTCCAAAAGTTGGTAATAGGAGATAGCGATGTTAGCGACTGTTTTCAGTCTCTAACATCTTGGCACGCCCACTTTGCATCTCATTAGTGATAAATATCACTGACATGCAAAGTGGGGCCCAAGATGGTCACTATCTCCTACTAGCTGTCGCTAACTGGTGTTAGCGACAGCTTGGTAATAGGGAGATAATTTTATCTCCGCTTTCTTGGCTTTTAAAGCCAAAAAAGCGGAGATAAACCCCCTTGATAATATGCCCCTCAGAGTGAGTAAATTGGCCATTTTCATGCACTTTTAACCATTCCGTAAATCTTGTGTTTAGGGCCCCTGGAAGCATGAAAATCACTTTAAACATGCTAATTTTAGCTCTAACACTGATGATCCACCTACAAATGTGAACTGACGTTCAAAAATAAAACATTTGAAAACGGACCATTTTCCACATTTCTGAAGCATGACTTAATGGGGGGATGTTATCTCTTTTGTCGAAAATCAGCCGTTTTTGCTTGAACATTAAATGCCTACAAATGGTATTTAATTAACTTCCCGGGGTGAAGAAACCCTTTTTGAGAACTCAGAGTGAGTAAATTGGCCATTTTCATGCACTTTTAACCATTCCATAAATCTTGTGTTTAGGGCCCCTGAAAGCATGAAAATCACTTTAAACATGCTAATTTTAGCTCTAACACTGATGATCTACCTACAAATGTGAACTGACGTTCAAAAATAAAACATTTAAAAACGGACCATTCTCCACATTTCTGAAGCATGACGTAATGGGGGGTGTTATCTCTTTTGTCGAAAATCAGCCGTGTTTGCTTGATTATTAAATGCCTCCAAATGGTATTTAATTCACTTTCCGCGCCCCTGGAAGCATGAAAATCACTTTAAACATGCTAATTTTAGCTCTAACACTGATGATCCACCTACAAATGTGAACTGACGTTCAAAAATAAAACATTTGAAAACGGACCATTTTCCACATTTCTGAAGCATGACGTAATGGGGGGGTGTTATCTCTTTTGTCGAAAATCAGCCGTTTTTGCTTGAACATTAAATGCATCCAAATGGTATTTAATTAACTTCCCGGGGTGAAGAAACCCTTTTTGAGAACTCAGAGTGAGTAAATTGGCCATTTTCATGCACTTTTAACCATTCCATAAATCTTGTGTTTAGGGCCCCTGGAAGCATGAAAATCACTTTAAACATGCTAATTTTAGCTCTAACACTGATGATCCACCTACAAATGTGAACTGACGTTCAAAAATAAAACATTTGAAAACGGACCATTTTCCACATTTCTGAAGCATGACTTAATGGGGGGATGTTATCTCTTTTGTCGAAAATCAGCCGTTTTTGCTTGAACATTAAATGCCTACAAATGGTATTTAATTAACTTCCCGGGGTGAAGAAACCCTTTTTGAGAACTCAGAGTGAGTAAATTGGCCATTTTCATGCACTTTTAACCATTCCATAAATCTTGTGTTTAGGGCCCCTGGAAGCATGAAAATCACTTTAAACATGCTAATTTTAGCTCTAACACTGATGATCCACCTACAAATGTGAACTGATGTTCAAAAATAAAACATTTGAAAACGGACCATTTTCCACATTTCTGAAGCATGACGTAATGGGGGGGTGTTATCTCTTTTGTCGAAAAGCAGCCGTTTTTGCTTGAACATTAAATGCCTCCAAATGGTATTTAATTAACTTCCCGGAGTGAAGAAACCCTTTTTGAGAACTCAGAGTGAGTAAATTGGCCATTTTCATGCACTTTTAACCATTCCATAAATCTTGTGTTTATGGTATTTAATTACCTTCCCGGGGTGAAGAAACCCTTTTTGAGAACTCAGAGTGAGTAAATTGGCCATTTTCATGCACTTTTAACCATTCCATAAATCTTGTGTTTAGGGCCCCTGGAAGCATGAAAATCACTTTAAACATGCTAATTTTAGCTCTAACACTGATGATCAACCTACAAATGTGAACTGACGTTCAAAAATAAAACATTTGAAAACGGACCATTTTCCACATTTCTGAAGCATGACGAAATGGGGGGGGTGTTATCTCTTTTGTCGAAAATCAGCCGTTTTTGCTTGAACATTAAATGCCTCCAAATGGTATTTAATTAACTTCCCGGGGTGAAGAAACCCTTTTTGAGAACTCAGAGTGAGTAAATTGGCCATTTTCATGCACTTTTAACCATTCCATAAATCTTGTGTTTAGGGCCCCTGGAAGCATGAAAATCACTTTAAACATGCTAATTTTAGCTCTAACACTGATGATCCACCTACAAATGTGAACTGACGTTCAAAAATAAAACATTTGAAAACGGACCATTTTCCACATTTCTGAAGCATGACGTAATGGGGGGGTGTTATCTCTTTTGTCGAAAATCAACCGTTTTTGCTTGAACATTAAATGCCTCCAAATGGTATTTAATTAACTTCCCGGGGTGAAGAATTCCTTTTTGAGAACTCAGAGTGAGTAAATTGGCCATTTTCATGCACTTTTAACCATTCCATAAATCTTGTGTTTAGGGCCCCTGGAAGCATGAAAATCACTTTAAACATGCTAATTTTAGCTCTAACACTGATGATCCACCTACAAATGTGAACTGACGTTCAAAAATAAAACATTCGAAAACGGACCATTCTCCACATTTCTGAAGCATGACGTAATGGGGGGGTGTTATCTCTTTTGTCGAAAATCAGCCGTTTTTGCTTGAACATTAAATGCCTCCAAATGGTATTTAATTCACTTCCCGAGCCCCTGGACGCATGAAAATCACTTTAAACATGCTAATTTTAGCTCTAACACTGATGATCCACGTACAAATGTGAACTGACGTTCAAAAATAAAACATTTGAAAACGGACCATTTTCCACATTTCTGAAGCATGTCGTAATGGGGGGGGTGTTATCTCTTTTGTCGAAAATCAGCCGTTTTTGCTTGAACATTAAATGCCTCCAAATGGTATTTAATTAACTTCCCGGGGTGAAGAAACCCTTTTTGAGAACTCAGAGTGAGTAAATTGGCCATTTTCATGCACTTTTAACCATTCCATAAATCTTGTGTTTAGGGCCCCTGGAAGCATGAAAATCACTTTAAACATGCTAATTTTAGCTCTAACACTGATGATCAACCTACAAATGTGAACTGACGTTCAAAAATAAAACATTTGAAAACGGACCATTTTCCACATTTCTGAAGCATGACGTAATGGGGGGTGTTATCTCTTTTGTCGAAAATCAGCCGTTCTTGCTTGAACATTAAATGCCTCCAAATGGTATTTAATTAACTTCCCGGGATGAAGAAACCCTTTTTGAGAACTCAGAGTGAGTAAATTGGCCATTTTCATGCACTTTTAACCATTCCATAAATATTGTGTTTAGGGCCACTGGAAGCATGAAAATCACTTTAAACATGCTAATTTTAGCTCTAACACTGATGATCCACCTACAAATGTGAACTGACGTTCAAAAATAAAACATTTGAAAACGGACCATTTTCCACATTTCTGAAGCATGACGTAATGGGGGGGTGTTATCTCTTTTGTCGAAAAGCAGCCGTTTTTGCTTGAACATTAAATGCCACCAAATGGTATTTAATTAACTTCCCGGAGTGAAGAAACCCTTTTTGAGAACTCAGAGTGAGTAAATTGGCCATTTTCATGCACTTTTAACCATTCCATAAATCTTGTGTTTATGGTATTTAATTACCTTCCCGGGGTGAAGAAACCCTTTTTGAGAACTCAGAGTGAGTAAATTGGCCATTTTCATGCACTTTTAACCATTCCATAAATCTTGTGTTTAGGGCCCCTGGAAGCATGAAAATCACTTTAAACATGCTAATTTTAGCTCTAACACTGATGATCAACCTACAAATGTGAACTGACGTTCAAAAATAAAACATTTGAAAACGGACCATTTTCCACATTTCTGAAGCATGACGAAATGGGGGGGGTGTTATCTCTTTTGTCGAAAATCAGCCGTTTTTGCATGAACATTAAATGCCTCCAAATGGTATTTAATTAACTTCCCGGGGTGAAGAAACCCTTTTTGAGAACTCAGAGTGAGTAAATTGGCCATTTTCATGCACTTTTAACCATTCCATAAATCTTGTGTTTAGGGCCCCTGGAAGCATGAAAATCACTTTAAACATGCTAATTTTAGCTCTAACACTGATGATCCACCTACAAATGTGAACTGACGTTCAAAAATAAAACATTTGAAAACGGACCATTTTCCACATTTCTGAAGCATGACGTAATGGGGGGGTGTTATCTCTTTTGTCGAAAATCAACCGTTTTTGCTTGAACATTAAATGCCTCCAAATGGTATTTAATTAACTTCCCGGGGTGAAGAATTCCTTTTTGAGAACTCAGAGTGAGTAAATTGGCCATTTTCATGCACTTTTAACCATTCCATAAATCTTGTGTTTAGGGCCCCTGGAAGCATGAAAATCACTTTAAACATGCTAATTTTAGCTCTAACACTGATGATCCACCTACAAATGTGAACTGACGTTCAAAAATAAAACATTCGAAAACGGACCATTCTCCACATTTCTGAAGCATGACGTAATGGGGGGGTGTTATCTCTTTTGTCGAAAATCAGCCGTTTTTGCTTGAACATTAAATGCCTCCAAATGGTATTTAATTCACTTCCCGAGCCCCTGGACGCATGAAAATCACTTTAAACATGCTAATTTTAGCTCCAACACTGATGATCCACGTACAAATGTGAACTGAGGTTCAAAAATAAAACATTTGAAAACGGACCATTTTCCACATTTCTGAAGCATGTCGTAATGGGGGGGGTGTTATCTCTTTTGTCGAAAATCAGCCGTTTTTGCTTGAACATTAAATGCCTCCAAATGGTATTTAATTAACTTCCCGGGGTGAAGAAACCCTTTTTGAGAACTCAGAGTGAGTAAATTGGCCATTTTCATGCACTTTTAACCATTCCATAAATCTTGTGTTTAGGGCCCCTGGAAGCATGAAAATCACTTTAAACATGCTAATTTTAGCTCTAACACTGATGATCAACCTACAAATGTGAACTGACGTTCAAAAATAAAACATTTGAAAACGGACCATTTTCCACATTTCTGAAGCATGACGAAATGGGGGGGGTGTTATCTCTTTTGTCGAAAATCAGCCGTTTTTGCTTGAACATTAAATGCCTCCAAATGGTATTTAATTAACTTCCCGGGTTGAAGAAACCCTTTTTGAGAACTCAGAGTGAGTAAATTGGCCATTTTCATGCACTTTTAACCATTCCATAAATCTTGTGTTTAGGGCCCCTGGAAGCATGAAAATCACTTTAAACATGCTAATTTTAGCTCTAACACTGATGATCCACCTACAAATGTGAACTGACGTTCAAAAATAAAACATTTGAAAACGGACCATTTTCCACATGTCTGAAGCATGACTTAATGGGGGGGTGTTATCTCTCTTTTGTCGAAAATCAGCCGTTTTTGCTTGAACATTAAATGCCTCCAAATGGTATTTAATTAACTTCCCGGGGTGAAGAAACCCTTTTTGAGAACTCAGAGTGAGTAAATTGGCCATTTTCATGCACTTTTAACCATTCCATAAATCTTGTGTTTAGGGCCCCTGGAAGCATGAACATCACTTTAAACATGCTAATTTTAGCTCTAACACTGATGATCCACCTACAAATGTGAACTGACGTTCAAAAATAAAACATTTGAAAACGGACCATTTTCCACATTTCTGAAGCATGACATAATGGGGGGGTGTTATCTCTTTTGTCGAAAATCAGCCGTTTTTGCTTGAACATTAAATGCCTCCAAATGGTATTTAATTAACTTCCCGGGGTGAAGAAACCCTTCTTGAGAACTCAGAGTGAGTAAATTGGCCATTTTCATGCACTTTTAACATTCCATAAATCTTGTGTTTAGGGCCCCTGGAAGCATGAAAATCACTTTAAACATGCTAATTTTAGCTCTAACACTGATGATCCTCCTACAAATGAGAACTGACGTTCAAAAATAAAACATTTGAAAACGGACCATTTTCCACATTTCTGAAGCATGACGTAATGGGGGGGGTGTAATCTCTATTGTCGAAAATCAGCCGTTTTTGCTTGAACATTAAATGCCTCCAAATGGTATTTAATTAACTTCCCGGGGAGAAGAAACCCTTTTTGAGAACTCAGAGTGAGTAAATTGGCCATTTTCATGCACTTTTAACCATTCCATAAATCTTGTGTTTAGGGCCCCTGGAAGCATGAAAATCACTTTAAACATGCTAATTTTAGCTCTAACACTGATGATCAACCTACAAATGTGAACTGACGTTCAAAAATAAAACATTTGAAAACGGACCATTTTCCACATTTCTGAAGCATGACGTAATGGGGGGTGTTATCTCTTTTGTCGAAAATCAGCCGTTCTTGCTTGAACATTAAATGCCTCCAAATGGTATTTAATTAACTTCCCGGGATGAAGAAACCCTTTTTGAGAACTCAGAGTGAGTAAATTGGCCATTTTCATGCACTTTTAACCATTCCATAAATATTGTGTTTAGGGCCACTGGAAGCATGAAAATCACTTTAAACATGCTAATTTTAGCTCTAACACTGATGATCCACCTACAAATGTGAACTGACATTCAAAAATAAAACATTTGAAAACGGACCATTTACCACATTACTGAAGCATGACGTAATGGGGGGGTGTTATCTCTTTTGTCGAAAATCAGCCGTTTTTGCTTGAACATTAAATGCCTCCAAATGGTATTTAATTAACTTCCCGGGGTGAAGAAACCCTTTTTGAGAACTCAGAGTGAGTAAATTGGCCATTTTCATGCACTTTTAACCATTCCATAAATCTTGTGTTTAGGGCCCCTGAAAGCATGAAAATCACTTTAAACATGCTAATTTTAGCTCTAACACTGATGATCTACCTACAAATGTGAACTGACGTTCAAAAATAAAACATTTAAAAACGGACCATTCTCCACATTTCTGAAGCATGGCGTAATGGGGGGTGTTATCTCTTTTGTCGAAAATCAGCCGTTTTTGCTTGATTATTAAATGCCTCCAAATGGTATTTAATTCACTTTCCGCGCCCCTGGAAGCATGAAAATCACTTTAAACATGCTAATTTTAGCTCTAACACTGATGATCCACCTACAAATGTGAACTGACGTTCAAAAATAAAACATTTGAAAACGGACCATTTTCCACATTTCTGAAGCATGACGTAATGGGGGGGTGTTATCTCTTTTGTCGAAAATCAGCCGTTTTTGCTTGAACATTAAATGCCTCCAAATGGTATTTAATTAACTTCCCGGGGTGAAGAAACCCTTTTTGAGAACTCAGGGGCATATTACCAACAACTAGCGATAATATTTGTCTCTAACTTGTTTAGAGACAAAAATTATCGCCGCACATCGGCGATTTTTATCGCAGATAAACCTTGCTATTAACAAGGTTTATCGCAAATGCGATAAAAAACGGCCGAAATGCATGAATATCGCTGAAAAGTCAGCGATATTCATGCATTATCGAGCAAATGCTCTTAGCCATGTTATCCACCTCCCATTGGATAACATGGCTAAGAACTGCTCAGGGCAGGTGTTAGCTTTTGGAGATATTCCCGCTTAGCGCGAATATCTCCAAAAGTTGGTAATAGGAGATAGCGATGTTAGCGACTGTTTTCAGTCTCTAACATCTTGGCACGCCCACTTTGCATCTCATTAGTGATAAATATCACTGACATGCAAAGTGGGGCCCAAGATGGTCACTATCTCCTACTAGCTGTCGCTAACTGGTGTTAGCGACAGCTTGGTAATAGGGAGATAATTTTATCTCCGCTTTCTTGGCTTTTAAAGCCAAAAAAGCGGAGATAAACCCCCTTGATAATATGCCCCTCAGAGTGAGTAAATTGGCCATTTTCATGCACTTTTAACCATTCCGTAAATCTTGTGTTTAGGGCCCCTGGAAGCATGAAAATCACTTTAAACATGCTAATTTTAGCTCTAACACTGATGATCCACCTACAAATGTGAACTGACGTTCAAAAATAAAACATTTGAAAACGGACCATTTTCCACATTTCTGAAGCATGACTTAATGGGGGGATGTTATCTCTTTTGTCGAAAATCAGCCGTTTTTGCTTGAACATTAAATGCCTACAAATGGTATTTAATTAACTTCCCGGGGTGAAGAAACCCTTTTTGAGAACTCAGAGTGAGTAAATTGGCCATTTTCATGCACTTTTAACCATTCCATAAATCTTGTGTTTAGGGCCCCTGAAAGCATGAAAATCACTTTAAACATGCTAATTGTAGCTCTAACACTGATGATCTACCTACAAATGTGAACTGACGTTCAAAAATAAAACATTTAAAAACGGACCATTCTCCACATTTCTGAAGCATGACGTAATGGGGGGTGTTATCTCTTTTGTCGAAAATCAGCCGTGTTTGCTTGATTATTAAATGCCTCCAAATGGTATTTAATTCACTTTCCGCGCCCCTGGAAGCATGAAAATCACTTTAAACATGCTAATTTTAGCTCTAACACTGATGATCCACCTACAAATGTGAACTGACGTTCAAAAATAAAACATTTGAAAACGGACCATTTTCCACATTTCTGAAGCATGACGTAATGGGGGGGTGTTATCTCTTTTGTCGAAAATCAGCCGTTTTTGCTTGAACATTAAATGCATCCAAATGGTATTTAATTAACTTCCCGGGGTGAAGAAACCCTTTTTGAGAACTCAGAGTGAGTAAATTGGCCATTTTCATGCACTTTTAACCATTCCATAAATCTTGTGTTTAGGGCCCCTGGAAGCATGAAAATCACTTTAAACATGCTAATTTTAGCTCTAACACTGATGATCCACCTACAAATGTGAACTGACGTTCAAAAATAAAACATTTGAAAACGGACCATTTTCCACATTTCTGAAGCATGACTTAATGGGGGGATGTTATCTCTTTTGTCGAAAATCAGCCGTTTTTGCTTGAACATTAAATGCCTACAAATGGTATTTAATTAACTTCCCGGGGTGAAGAAACCCTTTTTGAGAACTCAGAGTGAGTAAATTGGCCATTTTCATGCACTTTTAACCATTCCATAAATCTTGTGTTTAGGGCCCCTGGAAGCATGAAAATCACTTTAAACATGCTAATTTTAGCTCTAACACTGATGATCCACCTACAAATGTGAACTGATGTTCAAAAATAAAACATTTGAAAACGGACCATTTTCCACATTTCTGAAGCATGACGTAATGGGGGGGTGTTATCTCTTTTGTCGAAAAGCAGCCGTTTTTGCTTGAACATTAAATGCCTCCAAATGGTATTTAATTAACTTCCCGGAGTGAAGAAACCCTTTTTGAGAACTCAGAGTGAGTAAATTGGCCATTTTCATGCACTTTTAACCATTCCATAAATCTTGTGTTTATGGTATTTAATTACCTTCCCGGGGTGAAGAAACCCTTTTTGAGAACTCAGAGTGAGTAAATTGGCCATTTTCATGCACTTTTAACCATTCCATAAATCTTGTGTTTAGGGCCCCTGGAAGCATGAAAATCACTTTAAACATGCTAATTTTAGCTCTAACACTGATGATCAACCTACAAATGTGAACTGACGTTCAAAAATAAAACATTTGAAAACGGACCATTTTCCACATTTCTGAAGCATGACGAAATGGGGGGGGTGTTATCTCTTTTGTCGAAAATCAGCCGTTTTTGCTTGAACATTAAATGCCTCCAAATGGTATTTAATTAACTTCCCGGGGTGAAGAAACCCTTTTTGAGAACTCAGAGTGAGTAAATTGGCCATTTTCATGCACTTTTAACCATTCCATAAATCTTGTGTTTAGGGCCCCTGGAAGCATGAAAATCACTTTAAACATGCTAATTTTAGCTCTAACACTGATGATCCACCTACAAATGTGAACTGACGTTCAAAAATAAAACATTTGAAAACGGACCATTTTCCACATTTCTGAAGCATGACGTAATGGGGGGGTGTTATCTCTTTTGTCGAAAATCAACCGTTTTTGCTTGAACATTAAATGCCTCCAAATGGTATTTAATTAACTTCCCGGGGTGAAGAATTCCTTTTTGAGAACTCAGAGTGAGTAAATTGGCCATTTTCATGCACTTTTAACCATTCCATAAATCTTGTGTTTAGGGCCCCTGGAAGCATGAAAATCACTTTAAACATGCTAATTTTAGCTCTAACACTGATGATCCACCTACAAATGTGAACTGACGTTCAAAAATAAAACATTCGAAAACGGACCATTCTCCACATTTCTGAAGCATGACGTAATGGGGGGGTGTTATCTCTTTTGTCGAAAATCAGCCGTTTTTGCTTGAACATTAAATGCCTCCAAATGGTATTTAATTCACTTCCCGAGCCCCTGGACGCATGAAAATCACTTTAAACATGCTAATTTTAGCTCTAACACTGATGATCCACGTACAAATGTGAACTGACGTTCAAAAATAAAACATTTGAAAACGGACCATTTTCCACATTTCTGAAGCATGTCGTAATGGGGGGGGTGTTATCTCTTTTGTCGAAAATCAGCCGTTTTTGCTTGAACATTAAATGCCTCCAAATGGTATTTAATTAACTTCCCGGGGTGAAGAAACCCTTTTTGAGAACTCAGAGTGAGTAAATTGGCCATTTTCATGCACTTTTAACCATTCCATAAATCTTGTGTTTAGGGCCCCTGGAAGCATGAAAATCACTTTAAACATGCTAATTTTAGCTCTAACACTGATGATCAACCTACAAATGTGAACTGACGTTCAAAAATAAAACATTTGAAAACGGACCATTTTCCACATTTCTGAAGCATGACGTAATGGGGGGTGTTATCTCTTTTGTCGAAAATCAGCCGTTCTTGCTTGAACATTAAATGCCTCCAAATGGTATTTAATTAACTTCCCGGGATGAAGAAACCCTTTTTGAGAACTCAGAGTGAGTAAATTGGCCATTTTCATGCACTTTTAACCATTCCATAAATATTGTGTTTAGGGCCACTGGAAGCATGAAAATCACTTTAAACATGCTAATTTTAGCTCTAACACTGATGATCCACCTACAAATGTGAACTGACATTCAAAAATAAAACATTTGAAAACGGACCATTTACCACATTACTGAAGCATGACGTAATGGGGGGGTGTTATCTCTTTTGTCGAAAATCAGCCGTTTTTGCTTGAACATTAAATGCCTCCAAATGGTATTTAATTAACTTCCCGGGGTGAAGAAACCCTTTTTGAGAACTCAGAGTGAGTAAATTGGCCATTTTCATGCACTTTTAACCATTCCATAAATCTTGTGTTTAGGGCCCCTGAAAGCATGAAAATCACTTTAAACATGCTAATTTTAGCTCTAACACTGATGATCTACCTACAAATGTGAACTGACGTTCAAAAATAAAACATTTAAAAACGGACCATTCTCCACATTTCTGAAGCATGGCGTAATGGGGGGTGTTATCTCTTTTGTCGAAAATCAGCCGTTTTTGCTTGATTATTAAATGCCTCCAAATGGTATTTAATTCACTTTCCGCGCCCCTGGAAGCATGAAAATCACTTTAAACATGCTAATTTTAGCTCTAACACTGATGATCCACCTACAAATGTGAACTGACGTTCAAAAATAAAACATTTGAAAACGGACCATTTTCCACATTTCTGAAGCATGACGTAATGGGGGGGGTGTTATCTCTTTTGTCGAAAATCAGCCGTTTTTGCTTGAACATTAAATGCCTCCAAATGGTATTTAATTAACTTCCCGGGGTGAAGAAACCCTTTTTGAGAACTCAGAGTGAGTAAATTGGCCATTTTCATGCACTTTTAACCATTCAGTAAATCTTGTGTTTAGGGCCCCTGGAAGCATGAAAATCACTTTAAACATGCTAATTTTAGCTCTAACACTGATGATCCACCTACAAATGTGAACTGACGTTCAAAAATAAAACATTTGAAAACGGACCATTTTCCACATTTCTGAAGCATGACTTAATGGGGGGATGTTATCTCTTTTGTCGAAAATCAGCCGTTTTTGCTTGAACATTAAATGCCTACAAATGGTATTTAATTAACTTCCCGGGGTGAAGAAACCCTTTTTGAGAACTCAGAGTGAGTAAATTGGCCATTTTCATGCACTTTTAACCATTCCATAAATCTTGTGTTTAGGGCCCCTGAAAGCATGAAAATCACTTTAAACATGCTAATTTTAGCTCTAACACTGATGATCTACCTACAAATGTGAACTGACGTTCAAAAATAAAACATTTAAAAACGGACCATTCTCCACATTTCTGAAGCATGACGTAATGGGGGGTGTTATCTCTTTTGTCGAAAATCAGCCGTGTTTGCTTGATTATTAAATGCCTCCAAATGGTATTTAATTCACTTTCCGCGCCCCTGGAAGCATGAAAATCACTTTAAACATGCTAATTTTAGCTCTAACACTGATGATCCACCTACAAATGTGAACTGACGTTCAAAAATAAAACATTTGAAAACGGACCATTTTCCACATTTCTGAAGCATGACGTAATGGGGGGGTGTTATCTCTTTTGTCGAAAATCAGCCGTTTTTGCTTGAACATTAAATGCATCCAAATGGTATTTAATTAACTTCCCGGGGTGAAGAAACCCTTTTTGAGAACTCAGAGTGAGTAAATTGGCCATTTTCATGCACTTTTAACCATTCCATAAATCTTGTGTTTAGGGCCCCTGGAAGCATGAAAATCACTTTAAACATGCTAATTTTAGCTCTAACACTGATGATCCACCTACAAATGTGAACTGACGTTCAAAAATAAAACATTTGAAAACGGACCATTTTCCACATTTCTGAAGCATGACTTAATGGGGGGATGTTATCTCTTTTGTCGAAAATCAGCCGTTTTTGCTTGAACATTAAATGCCTACAAATGGTATTTAATTAACTTCCCGGGGTGAAGAAACCCTTTTTGAGAACTCAGAGTGAGTAAATTGGCCATTTTCATGCACTTTTAACCATTCCATAAATCTTGTGTTTAGGGCCCCTGGAAGCATGAAAATCACTTTAAACATGCTAATTTTAGCTCTAACACTGATGATCCACCTACAAATGTGAACTGATGTTCAAAAATAAAACATTTGAAAACGGACCATTTTCCACATTTCTGAAGCATGACGTAATGGGGGGGTGTTATCTCTTTTGTCGAAAAGCAGCCGTTTTTGCTTGAACATTAAATGCCTCCAAATGGTATTTAATTAACTTCCCGGAGTGAAGAAACCCTTTTTGAGAACTCAGAGTGAGTAAATTGGCCATTTTCATGCACTTTTAACCATTCCATAAATCTTGTGTTTATGGTATTTAATTACCTTCCCGGGGTGAAGAAACCCTTTTTGAGAACTCAGAGTGAGTAAATTGGCCATTTTCATGCACTTTTAACCATTCCATAAATCTTGTGTTTAGGGCCCCTGGAAGCATGAAAATCACTTTAAACATGCTAATTTTAGCTCTAACACTGATGATCAACCTACAAATGTGAACTGACGTTCAAAAATAAAACATTTGAAAACGGACCATTTTCCACATTTCTGAAGCATGACGAAATGGGGGGGGTGTTATCTCTTTTGTCGAAAATCAGCCGTTTTTGCTTGAACATTAAATGCCTCCAAATGGTATTTAATTAACTTCCCGGGGTGAAGAAACCCTTTTTGAGAACTCAGAGTGAGTAAATTGGCCATTTTCATGCACTTTTAACCATTCCATAAATCTTGTGTTTAGGGCCCCTGGAAGCATGAAAATCACTTTAAACATGCTAATTTTAGCTCTAACACTGATGATCCACCTACAAATGTGAACTGACGTTCAAAAATAAAACATTTGAAAACGGACCATTTTCCACATTTCTGAAGCATGACGTAATGGGGGGGTGTTATCTCTTTTGTCGAAAATCAACCGTTTTTGCTTGAACATTAAATGCCTCCAAATGGTATTTAATTAACTTCCCGGGGTGAAGAATTCCTTTTTGAGAACTCAGAGTGAGTAAATTGGCCATTTTCATGCACTTTTAACCATTCCATAAATCTTGTGTTTAGGGCCCCTGGAAGCATGAAAATCACTTTAAACATGCTAATTTTAGCTCTAACACTGATGATCCACCTACAAATGTGAACTGACGTTCAAAAATAAAACATTCGAAAACGGACCATTCTCCACATTTCTGAAGCATGACGTAATGGGGGGGTGTTATCTCTTTTGTCGAAAATCAGCCGTTTTTGCTTGAACATTAAATGCCTCCAAATGGTATTTAATTCACTTCCCGAGCCCCTGGACGCATGAAAATCACTTTAAACATGCTAATTTTAGCTCTAACACTGATGATCCACGTACAAATGTGAACTGACGTTCAAAAATAAAACATTTGAAAACGGACCATTTTCCACATTTCTGAAGCATGTCGTAATGGGGGGGGTGTTATCTCTTTTGTCGAAAATCAGCCGTTTTTGCTTGAACATTAAATGCCTCCAAATGGTATTTAATTAACTTCCCGGGGTGAAGAAACCCTTTTTGAGAACTCAGAGTGAGTAAATTGGCCATTTTCATGCACTTTTAACCATTCCATAAATCTTGTGTTTAGGGCCCCTGGAAGCATGAAAATCACTTTAAACATGCTAATTTTAGCTCTAACACTGATGATCAACCTACAAATGTGAACTGACGTTCAAAAATAAAACATTTGAAAACGGACCATTTTCCACATTTCTGAAGCATGACGAAATGGGGGGGGTGTTATCTCTTTTGTCGAAAATCAGCCGTTTTTGCTTGAACATTAAATGCCTCCAAATGGTATTTAATTAACTTCCCGGGGTGAAGAAACCCTTTTTGAGAACTCAGAGTGAGTAAATTGGCCATTTTCATGCACTTTTAACCATTCCATAAATCTTGTGTTTAGGGCCCCTGGAAGCATGAAAATCACTTTAAACATGCTAATTTTAGCTCTAACACTGATGATCCACCTACAAATGTGAACTGAAGTTCAAAAATAAAACATTTGAAAACGGACCATTTTCCACATGTCTGAAGCATGACTTAATGGGGGGTGTTATCTCTTTTGTCGAAAATCAGCCGTTTTTGCTTGAACATTAAATGCCTCCAAATGGTATTTAATTAACTTCCCGGGGTGAAGAAACCCTTTTTGAGAACTCAGAGTGAGTAAATTGGCCATTTTCATGCACTTTTAACCATTCCATAAATCTTGTGTTTAGGGCCCCTGGAAGCATGAACATCACTTTAAACATGCTAATTTTAGCTCTAACACTGATGATCCACCTACAAATGTGAACTGACGTTCAAAAATAAAACATTCGAAAACGGACCATTCTCCACATTTCTGAAGCATGATGTAATGGGGGGGGTGTTATCTCTTTTGTCGAAAATCAGCCGTTTTTGCTTGAACATTAAATGCCTCCAAATGGTATTTAATTAACTTCCCGGGGTGAAGAAACCCTTTTTGAGAACTCAGAGTGAGTAAATTGGCCATTTTCATGCACTTTTAACCATTCCATAAATCTTGTGTTTAGGGCCCCTGGAAGCATGAAAATCACTTTAAACATGCTAATTTTAGCTCTAACACTGATGATCAACCTACAAATGTGAACTGACGTTCAAAAATAAAATATTTGAAAACGGACCATTTTCCACATTTCTGAAGCATGACGAAATGGGGGGGTGTTATCTCTTTTGTCGAAAATCAGCCGTTTTTGCTTGAACATTAAATGCCTCCAAATGGTATTTAATTAACTTCCCGGGGTGAAGAAACCCTTTTTGAGAACTCAGAGTGAGTAAATTGGCCATTTTCATGCACTTTTAACCATTCCATAAATCTTGTGTTTAGGGCCCCTGGAAGCATGAAAATCACTTTAAACATGCTAATTTTAGCTCTAACACTGATGATCAACCTACAAATGTGAACTGACGTTCAAAAATAAAACATTTGAAAACGGACCATTTTCCACATTTCTGAAGCATGACGAAATGGGGGGGTGTTATCTCTTTTGTCGAAAATCAGCCGTTTTTGCTTGAACATTAAATGCCTCCAAATGGTATTTAATTAACTTCCCGGGGTGAAGAAACCCTTTTTGAGAACTCAGAGTGAGTAAATTGGCCATTTTCATGCACTTTTAACCATTCCATAAATCTTGTGTTTAGGGCCCCTGGAAGCATGAAAATCACTTTAAACATGCTAATTTTAGCTCTAACACTGATGATCCACCTACAAATGTGAACTGACGTTCAAAAATAAAACATTTGAAAACGGACCATTTTCCACATTTCTGAAGCATGACGTAATGGGGGGGTGTTATCTCTTTTGTCGAAAATCAGCCGTTTTTGCTTGAACATTAAATGCCTCCAAATGGTATTTAATTAACTTCCCGGGGTGAAGAATTCCTTTTTGAGAACTCAGAGTGAGTAAATTGGCCATTTTCATGCACTTTTAACCATTCCATAAATCTTGTGTTTAGGGCCCCTGGAAGCATGAAAATCACTTTAAACATGCTAATTTTAGCTCTAACACTGATGATCCACCTACAAATGTGAACTGACGTTCAAAAATAAAACATTCGAAAACAGACCATTCTCCACATTTCTGAAGCATGACGTAATGGGGGGGTGTTATCTCTTTTGTCGAAAATCAGCCGTTTTTGCTTGAACATTAAATGCCTCCAAATGGTATTTAATTCACTTCCCGAGCCCCTGGACGCATGAAAATCACTTTAAACATGCTAATTTTAGCTCTAACACTGATGATCCACGTACAAATGTGAACTGACGTTCAAAAATAAAACATTTGAAAACGGACCATTTTCCACATTTCTGAAGCATGTCGTAATGGGGGGGTGTTATCTCTTTTGTCGAAAATTAGCCGTTTTTGCTTGAACATTAAATGCCTCCAAATGGTATTTAATTAACTTCCCGGGGTGAAGAAACCCTTTTTGAGAACTCAGAGTGAGTAAATTGGCCATTTTCATGCACTTTTAACCATTCCATAAATCTTGTGTTTAGGGCCCCTGGAAGCATGAAAATCACTTTAAACATGCTAATTTTAGCTCTAACACTGATGATCAACCTACAAATGTGAACTGACGTTCAAAAATAAAACATTTGAAAACGGACCATTTTCCACATTTCTGAAGCATGACGAAATGGGGGGGTGTTATCTCTTTTGTCGAAAATCAGCCGATTTTGCTTGAACATTAAATGCCTCCAAATGGTATTTAATTAACTTCCCGGGGTGAAGAAACCCTTTTTGAGAACTCAGAGTGAGTAAATTGGCCATTTTCATGCACTTTTAACCATTCCATAAATCTTGTGTTTAGGGCCCCTGGAAGCATGAAAATCACTTTAAACATGCTAATTTTAGCTCTAACACTGATGATCCACCTACAAATGTGAACTGACGTTCAAAAATAAAACATTTGAAAACGGACCATTTTCCACATTTCTGAAGCATGACTTAATGGGGGGGTGTTATCTCTTTTGTCGAAAATCAGCCGTTTTTGCTTGAACATTAAATGCCTCCAAATGGTATTTAATTAACTTCCCGGGGTGAAGAAACCCTTTTTGAGAACTCAGAGTGAGTAAATTGGCCATTTTCATGCACTTTTAACCATTCCATAAATCTTGTGTTTAGGGCCCCTGGAAGCATGAACATCACTTTAAACATGCTAATTTTAGCTCTAACACTGATGATCCACCTACAAATGTGAACTGACGTTCAAAAATAAAACATTCGAAAACGGACCATTCTCCACATTTCTGAAGCATGACGTAATGGGGGGGGTGTTATCTCTTTTGTCGAAAATCAGCCGTTTTTGCTTGAACATTAAATGCCTCCAAATGGTATTTAATTCACTTCCCGAGCCCCTGGAAGCATGAAAATCACTTTAAACATGCAAATTTTAGCTCTAACACTGATGATCCACGTACAAATGTGAACTGACGTTCAAAAATAAAACATTTGAAAACGGATCATTTTCCACATTTCTGAAGCATGACGTAATGGGGGGGTGTTATCTCTTTTGTCGAAAATCAGCCGTTTTTGCTTGAACATTAAATGCCTCCAAATGGTATTTAATTCACTTCCCGAGCCCCTGGACGCATGAAAATCACTTTAAACATGCTAATTTTAGCTCTAACACTGATGATCCACGTACAAATGTGAACTGACGTTCAAAAATAAAACATTTGAAAACGGACCATTTTCCACATTTCTGAAGCATGTCGTAATGGGGGGGGTGTTATCTCTTTTGTCGAAAATCAGCCGTTTTTGCTGGAACATTAAATGCCTCCAAATGGTATTTAATTAACTTCCCGGGGTGAAGAAACCCTTTTTGAGAACTCAGAGTGAGTAAATTGGCCATTTTCATGCACTTTTAACCATTCCATAAATCTTGTGTTTAGGGCCCCTGGAAGCATGAAAATCACTTTAAACATGCTAATTTTAGCTCTAACACTGATGATCAACCTACAAATGTGAACTGACGTTCAAAAATAAAACATTTGAAAACGGACCATTTTCCACATTTCTGAAGCATGACGAAATGGGGGGGGTGTTATCTCTTTTGTCGAAAATCAGCCGTTTTTGCTTGAACATTAAATGCCTCCAAATGGTATTTAATTAACTTCCCGGGGTGAAGAAACCCTTTTTGAGAACTCAGAGTGAGTAAATTGGCCATTTTCATGCACTTTTAACCATTCCATAAATCTTGTGTTTAGGGCCCCTGGAAGCATGAAAATCACTTTAAACATGCTAATTTTAGCTCTAACACTGATGATCCACCTACAAATGTGAACTGACGTTCAAAAATAAAACATTTGAAAACGGACCATTTTCCACATTTCTGAAGCATGACGTAATGGGGGGGTGTTATCTCTTTTGTCGAAAATCAACCGTTTTTGCTTGAACATTAAATGCCTCCAAATGGTATTTAATTAACTTCCCGGGGTGAAGAATTCCTTTTTGAGAACTCAGAGTGAGTAAATTGGCCATTTTCATGCACTTTTAACCATTCCATAAATCTTGTGTTTAGGGCCCCTGGAAGCATGAAAATCACTTTAAACATGCTAATTTTAGCTCTAACACTGATGATCCACCTACAAATGTGAACTGACGTTCAAAAATAAAACATTCGAAAACGGACCATTCTCCACATTTCTGAAGCATGACGTAATGGGGGGGTGTTATCTCTTTTGTCGAAAATCAGCCGTTTTTGCTTGAACATTAAATGCCTCCAAATGGTATTTAATTCACTTCCCGAGCCCCTGGACGCATGAAAATCACTTTAAACATGCTAATTTTAGCTCTAACACTGATGATCCACGTACAAATGTGAACTGACGTTCAAAAATAAAACAATTGAAAACGGACCATTTTCCACATTTCTGAAGCATGTCGTAATGGGGGGGGTGTTATCTCTTTTGTCGAAAATCAGCCGTTTTTGCTTGAACATTAAATGCCTCCAAATGGTATTTAATTAACTTCCCGGGGTGAAGAAACCCTTTTTGAGAACTCAGAGTGAGTAAATTGGCCATTTTCATGCACTTTTAACCATTCCATAAATCTTGTGTTTAGGGCCCCTGGAAGCATGAAAATCACTTTAAACATGCTAATTTTAGCTCTAACACTGATGATCCACCTACAAATGTGAACTGACGTTCAAAAATAAAACATTTGAAAACGGACCATTTTCCACATTTCTGAAGCATGACGTAATGGGGGGGTGTTATCTCTTTTGTCGAAAATCAACCGTTTTTGCTTGAACATTAAATGCCTCCAAATGGTATTTAATTAACTTCCCGGGGTGAAGAATTCCTTTTTGAGAACTCAGAGTGAGTAAATTGGCCATTTTCATGCACTTTTAACCATTCCATAAATCTTGTGTTTAGGGCCCCTGGAAGCATGAAAATCACTTTAAACATGCTAATTTTAGCTCTAACACTGATGATCCACCTACAAATGTGAACTGACGTTCAAAAATAAAACATTCGAAAACGGACCATTCTCCACATTTCTGAAGCATGACGTAATGGGGGGGTGTTATCTCTTTTGTCGAAAATCAGCCGTTTTTGCTTGAACATTAAATGCCTCCAAATGGTATTTAATTCACTTCCCGAGCCCCTGGACGCATGAAAATCACTTTAAACATGCTAATTTTAGCTCTAACACTGATGATCCACGTACAAATGTGAACTGACGTTCAAAAATAAAACAATTGAAAACGGACCATTTTCCACATTTCTGAAGCATGTCGTAATGGGGGGGGTGTTATCTCTTTTGTCGAAAATCAGCCGTTTTTGCTTGAACATTAAATGCCTCCAAATGGTATTTAATTAACTTCCCGGGGTGAAGAAACCCTTTTTGAGAACTCAGAGTGAGTAAATTGGCCATTTTCATGCACTTTTAACCATTCCATAAATCTTGTGTTTAGGGCCCCTGGAAGCATGAAAATCACTTTAAACATGCTAATTTTAGCTCTAACACTGATGATCAACCTACAAATGTGAACTGACGTTCAAAAATAAAACATTTGAAAACGGACCATTTTCCACATTTCTGAAGCATGACGAAATGGGGGGGGTGTTATCTCTTTTGTCGAAAATCAGCCGTTTTTGCTTGAACATTAAATGCCTCCAAATGGTATTTAATTAACTTCCCGGGGTGAAGAAACCCTTTTTGAGAACTCAGAGTGAGTAAATTGGCCATTTTCATGCACTTTTAACCATTCCATAAATCTTGTGTTTAGGGCCCCTGGAAGCATGAAAATCACTTTAAACATGCTAATTTTAGCTCTAACACTGATGATCCACCTACAAATGTGAACTGACGTTCAAAAATAAAACATTTGAAAACGGACCATTTTCCACATGTCTGAAGCATGACTTAATGGGGGGGTGTTATCTCTTTTGTCGAAAATCAGCCGTTTTTGCTTGAACATTAAATGCCTCCAAATGGTATTTAATTAACTTCCCGGGGTGAAGAAACCCTTTTTGAGAACTCAGAGTGAGTAAATTGGCCATTTTCATGCACTTTTAACCATTCCATAAATCTTGTGTTTAGGGCCCCTGGAAGCATGAACATCACTTTAAACATGCTAATTTTAGCTCTAACACTGATGATCCACCTACAAATGTGAACTGACGTTCAAAAATAAAACATTCGAAAACGGACCATTCTCCACATTTCTGAAGCATGATGTAATGGGGGGGTGTTATCTCTTTTGTCGAAAATCAGCCGTTTTTGCTTGAACATTAAATGCCTCCAAATGGTATTTAATTAACTTCCCGGGGTGAAGAAACCCTTTTTGAGAACTCAGAGTGAGTAAATTGGCCATTTTCATGCACTTTTAACCATTCCATAAATCTTGTGTTTAGGGCCCCTGGAAGCATGAAAATCACTTTAAACATGCTAATTTTAGCTCTAACACTGATGATCAACCTACAAATGTGAACTGACGTTCAAAAATAAAATATTTGAAAACGGACCATTTTCCACATTTCTGAAGCATGACGAAATGGGGGGGTGTTATCTCTTTTGTCGAAAATCAGCCGTTTTTGCTTGAACATTAAATGCCTCCAAATGGTATTTAATTAACTTCCCGGGGTGAAGAAACCCTTTTTGAGAACTCAGAGTGAGTAAATTGGCCATTTTCATGCACTTTTAACCATTCCATAAATCTTGTGTTTAGGGCCCCTGGAAGCATGAAAATCACTTTAAACATGCTAATTTTAGCTCTAACACTGATGATCAACCTACAAATGTGAACTGACGTTCAAAAATAAAACATTTGAAAACGGACCATTTTCCACATTTCTGAAGCATGACGAAATGGGGGGGTGTTATCTCTTTTGTCGAAAATCAGCCGTTTTTGCTTGAACATTAAATGCCTCCAAATGGTATTTAATTAACTTCCCGGGGTGAAGAAACCCTTTTTGAGAACTCAGAGTGAGTAAATTGGCCATTTTCATGCACTTTTAACCATTCCATAAATCTTGTGTTTAGGGCCCCTGGAAGCATGAAAATCACTTTAAACATGCTAATTTTAGCTCTAACACTGATGATCCACCTACAAATGTGAACTGACGTTCAAAAATAAGACATTTGAAAACGGACCATTTTCCACATTTCTGAAGCATGACGTAATGGGGGGGTGTTATCTCTTTTGTCGAAAATCAGCCGTTTTTGCTTGAACATTAAATGCCTCCAAATGGTATTTAATTAACTTCCCGGGGTGAAGAATTCCTTTTTGAGAACTCAGAGTGAGTAAATTGGCCATTTTCATGCACTTTTAACCATTCCATAAATCTTGTGTTTAGGGCCCCTGGAAGCATGAACATCACTTTAAACATGCTAATTTTAGCTCTAACACTGATGATCCACCTACAAATGTGAACTGACGTTCAAAAATAAAACATTCAAAAACGGACCATTCTCCACATTTCTGAAGCATGACGTAATGGGGGGGGTGTTATCTCTTTTGTCGAAAATCAGCCGTTTTTGCTTGAACATTAAATGCCTCCAAATGGTATTTAATTCACTTCCCGAGCCCCTGGAAGCATGAAAATCACTTTAAACATGCTAATTTTAGCTCTAACACTGATGATCCACGTACAAATGTGAACTGACGTTCAAAAATAAAACATTTGAAAACGGATCATTTTCCACATTTCTGAAGCATGACGTAATGGGGGGGTGTTATCTCTTTTGTCGAAAATCAGCCGTTTTTGCTTGAACATTAAATGCCTCCAAATGGTATTTAATTCACTTCCCGAGCCCCTGGACGCATGAAAATCACTTTAAACATGCTAATTTTAGCTCTAACACTGATGATCCACGTACAAATGTGAACTGACGTTCAAAAATAAAACATTTGAAAACGGACCATTTTCCACATTTCTGAAGCATGTCGTAATGGGGGGGGTGTTATCTCTTTTGTCGAAAATCAGCCGTTTTTGCTGGAACATTAAATGCCTCCAAATGGTATTTAATTAACTTCCCGGGGTGAAGAAACCCTTTTTGAGAACTCAGAGTGAGTAAATTGGCCATTTTCATGCACTTTTAACCATTCCATAAATCTTGTGCTTAGGGCCCCTGGAAGCATGAAAATCACTTTAAACATGCTAATTTTAGCTCTAACACTGATGATCAACCTACAAATGTGAACTGACGTTCAAAAATAAAACATTTGAAAACGGACCATTTTCCACATTTCTGAAGCATGACGAAATGGGGGGGGTGTTATCTCTTTTGTCGAAAATCAGCCGTTTTTGCTTGAACATTAAATGCCTCCAAATGGTATTTAATTAACTTCCCGGGGTGAAGAAACCCTTTTTGAGAACTCAGAGTGAGTAAATTGGCCATTTTCATGCACTTTTAACCATTCCATAAATCTTGTGTTTAGGGCCCCTGGAAGCATGAAAAGCACTTTAAACATGCTAATTTTAGCTCTAACACTGATGATCCACCTACAAATGTGAACTGACGTTCAAAAATAAAACATTTGAAAACGGACCATTTTCCACATTTCTGAAGCATGACGTAATGGGGGGGTGTTATCTCTTTTGTCGAAAATCAACCGTTTTTGCTTGAACATTAAATGCCTCCAAATGGTATTTAATTAACTTCCCGGGGTGAAGAATTCCTTTTTGAGAACTCAGAGTGAGTAAATTGGCCATTTTCATGCACTTTTAACCATTCCATAAATCTTGTGTTTAGGGCCCCTGGAAGCATGAAAATCACTTTAAACATGCTAATTTTAGCTCTAACACTGATGATCCACCTACAAATGTGAACTGACGTTCAAAAATAAAACATTCAAAAACGGACCATTCTCCACATTTCTGAAGCATGACGTAATGGGGGGGTGTTATCTCTTTTGTCGAAAATCAGCTGTTTTTGCTTGAACATTAAATGCCTCCAAATGGTATTTAATTCACTTCCCGAGCCCCTGGACGCATGAAAATCACTTTAAACATGCTAATTTTAGCTCTAACACTGATGATCCACGTACAAATGTGAACTGACGTTCAAAAATAAAACATTTGAAAACGGACCATTTTCCACATTTCTGAAGCATGTCGTAATGGGGGGGGTGTTATCTCTTTTGTCGAAAATCAGCCGTTTTTGCTTGAACATTAAATGCCTCCAAATGGTATTTAATTAACTTCCCGGGGTGAAGAAACCCTTTTTGAGAACTCAGAGTGAGTAAATTGGCCATTTTCATGCACTTTTAACCATTCCATAAATCTTGTGTTTAGGGCCCCTGGAAGCATGAAAATCACTTTAAACATGCTAATTTTAGCTCTAACACTGATGATCAACCTACAAATGTGAACTGACGTTCAAAAATAAAACATTTGAAAACGGACCATTTTCCACATTTCTGAAGCATGACGAAATGGGGGGGGTGTTATCTCTTTTGTCGAAAATCAGCCGTTTTTGCTTGAACATTAAATGCCTCCAAATGGTATTTAATTAACTTCCCGGGGTGAAGAAACCCTTTTTGAGAACTCAGAGTGAGTAAATTGGCCATTTTCATGCACTTTTAACCATTCCATAAATCTTGTGTTTAGGGCCCCTGGAAGCATGAAAATCACTTTAAACATGCTAATTTTAGCTCTAACACTGATGATCCACCTACAAATGTGAACTGACGTTCAAAAATAAAACATTTGAAAACGGACCATTTTCCACATGTCTGAAGCATGACTTAATGGGGGGGTGTTATCTCTTTTGTCGAAAATCAGCCGTTTTTGCTTGAACATTAAATGCCTCCAAATGGTATTTAATTAACTTCCCGGGGTGAAGAAACCCTTTTTGAGAACTCAGAGTGAGTAAATTGGCCATTTTCATGCACTTTTAACCATTCCATAAATCTTGTGTTTAGGGCCCCTGGAAGCATGAACATCACTTTAAACATGCTAATTTTAGCTCTAACACTGATGATCCACCTACAAATGTGAACTGACGTTCAAAAATAAAACATTCGAAAACGGACCATTCTCCACATTTCTGAAGCATGATGTAATGGGGGGGTGTTATCTCTTTTGTCGAAAATCAGCCGTTTTTGCTTGAACATTAAATGCCTCCAAATGGTATTTAATTAACTTCCCGGGGTGAAGAAACCCTTTTTGAGAACTCAGAGTGAGTAAATTGGCCATTTTCATGCACTTTTAACCATTCCATAAATCTTGTGTTTAGGGCCCCTGGAAGCATGATAATCACTTTAAACATGCTAATTTTAGCTCTAACACTGATGATCAACCTACAAATGTTAACTGACGTTCAAAAATAAAATATTTGAAAACGGACCATTTTCCACATTTCTGAAGCATGAAGAAATGGGGGGGTGTTATCTCTTTTGTCGAAAATCAGCCGTTTTTGCTTGAACATTAAATGCCTCCAAATGGTATTTAATTAACTTCCCGGGGTGAAGAAACCCTTTTTGAGAACTCAGAGTGAGTAAATTGGCCATTTTCATGCACTTTTAACCATTCCATAAATCTTGTGTTTAGGGCCCCTGGAAGCATGAAAATCACTTTAAACATGCTAATTTTAGCTCTAACACTGATGATCAACCTACAAATGTGAACTGACGTTCAAAAATAAAACATTTGAAAACGGACCATTTTCCACATTTCTGAAGCATGACGAAATGGGGGGGTGTTATCTCTTTTGTCGAAAATCAGCCGTTTTTGCTTGAACATTAAATGCCTCCAAATGGTATTTAATTAACTTCCCGGGGTGAAGAAACCCTTTTTGAGAACTCAGAGTGAGTAAATTGGCCATTTTCATGCACTTTTAACCATTCCATAAATCTTGTGTTTAGGGCCCCTGGAAGCATGAAAATCACTTTAAACATGCTAATTTTAGCTCTAACACTGATGATCCACCTACAAATGTGAACTGACGTTCAAAAATAAAACATTTGAAAACGGACCATTTTCCACATTTCTGAAGCATGACGTAATGGGAGGGTGTTATCTCTTTTGTCGAAAATCAGCCGTTTTTGCTTGAACATTAAATGCCTCCAAATGGTATTTAATTAACTTCCCGGGGTGAAGAATTCCTTTTTGAGAACTCAGAGTGAGTAAATTGGCCATTTTCATGTACTTTTAACCATTCCATAAATCTTGTGTTTAGGGCCCCTGGAAGCATGAAAATCACTTTAAACATGCTAATTTTAGCTCTAACACTGATGATCCACCTACAAATGTGAACTGACGTTCAAAAATAAAACATTCGAAAACAGACCATTCTCCACATTTCTGAAGCATGACGTAATGGGGGGGTGTTATCTCTTTTGTCGAAAATCAGCCGTTTTTGCTTGAACATTAAATGCCTCCAAATGGTATTTAATTCACTTCCCGAGCCCCTGGACGCATGAAAATCACTTTAAACATGCTAATTTTAGCTCTAACACTGATGATCCACGTACAAATGTGAACTGACGTTCAAAAATAAAACATTTGAAAACGGACCATTTTCCACATTTCTGAAGCATGTCGTAATGGGGGGGTGTTATCTCTTTTGTCGAAAATTAGCCGTTTTTGCTTGAACATTAAATGCCTCCAAATGGTATTTAATTAACTTCCCGGGGTGAAGAAACCCTTTTTGAGAACTCAGAGTGAGTAAATTGGCCATTTTCATGCACTTTTAACCATTCCATAAATCTTGTGTTTAGGGCCCCTGGAAGCATGAAAATCACTTTAAACATGCTAATTTTAGCTCTAACACTGATGATCAACCTACAAATGTGAACTGACGTTCAAAAATAAAACATTTGAAAACGGACCATTTTCCACATTTCTGAAGCATGACGAAATGGGGGGGTGTTATCTCTTTTGTCGAAAATCAGCCGATTTTGCTTGAACATTAAATGCCTCCAAATGGTATTTAATTAACTTCCCGGGGTGAAGAAACCCTTTTTGAGAACTCAGAGTGAGTAAATTGGCCATTTTCATGCACTTTTAACCATTCCATAAATCTTGTGTTTAGGGCCCCTGGAAGCATGAAAATCACTTTAAACATGCTAATTTTAGCTCTAACACTGATGATCCACCTACAAATGTGAACTGACGTTCAAAAATAAAACATTTGAAAACGGACCATTTTCCACATTTCTGAAGCATGACTTAATGGGGGGGTGTTATCTCTTTTGTCGAAAATCAGCCGTTTTTGCTTGAACATTAAATGCCTCCAAATGGTATTTAATTAACTTCCCGGGGTGAAGAAACCCTTTTTGAGAACTCAGAGTGAGTAAATTGGCCATTTTCATGCACTTTTAACCATTCCATAAATCTTGTGTTTAGGGCCCCTGGAAGCATGAAAATCACTTTAAACATGCTAATTTTAGCTCTAACACTGATGATCCACCTACAAATGTGAACTGACGTTCAAAAATAAAACATTTGAAAACGGACCATTTTCCACATGTCTGAAGCATGACTTAATGGGGGGGTGTTATCTCTTTTGTCGAAAATCAGCCGTTTTTGCTTGAACATTAAATGCCTCCAAATGGTATTTAATTAACTTCCCGGGGTGAAGAAACCCTTTTTGAGAACTCAGAGTGAGTAAATTGGCCATTTTCATGCACTTTTAACCATTCCATAAATCTTGTGTTTAGGGCCCCTGGAAGCATGAACATCACTTTAAACATGCTAATTTTAGCTCTAACACTGATGATCCACCTACAAATGTGAACTGACGTTCAAAAATAAAACATTCGAAAACGGACCATTCTCCACATTTCTGAAGCATGATGTAATGGGGGGGTGTTATCTCTTTTGTCGAAAATCAGCCGTTTTTGCTTGAACATTAAATGCCTCCAAATGGTATTTAATTAACTTCCCGGGGTGAAGAATTCCTTTTTGAGAACTCAGAGTGAGTAAATTGGCCATTTTCATGTACTTTTAACCATTCCATAAATCTTGTGTTTAGGGCCCCTGGAAGCATGAAAATCACTTTAAACATGCTAATTTTAGCTCTAACACTGATGATCCACCTACAAATGTGAACTGACGTTCAAAAATAAAACATTCGAAAACAGACCATTCTCCACATTTCTGAAGCATGACGTAATGGGGGGGTGTTATCTCTTTTGTCGAAAATCAGCCGTTTTTGCTTGAACATTAAATGCCTCCAAATGGTATTTAATTCACTTCCCGAGCCCCTGGACGCATGAAAATCACTTTAAACATGCTAATTTTAGCTCTAACACTGATGATCCACGTACAAATGTGAACTGACGTTCAAAAATAAAACATTTGAAAACGGACCATTTTCCACATTTCTGAAGCATGTCGTAATGGGGGGGTGTTATCTCTTTTGTCGAAAATTAGCCGTTTTTGCTTGAACATTAAATGCCTCCAAATGGTATTTAATTAACTTCCCGGGGTGAAGAAACCCTTTTTGAGAACTCAGAGTGAGTAAATTGGCCATTTTCATGCACTTTTAACCATTCCATAAATCTTGTGTTTAGGGCCCCTGGAAGCATGAAAATCACTTTAAACATGCTAATTTTAGCTCTAACACTGATGATCAACCTACAAATGTGAACTGACGTTCAAAAATAAAATATTTGAAAACGGACCATTTTCCACATTTCTGAAGCATGAAGAAATGGGGGGGTGTTATCTCTTTTGTCGAAAATCAGCCGTTTTTGCTTGAACATTAAATGCCTCCAAATGGTATTTAATTAACTTCCCGGGGTGAAGAAACCCTTTTTGAGAACTCAGAGTGAGTAAATTGGCCATTTTCATGCACTTTTAACCATTCCATAAATCTTGTGTTTAGGGCCCCTGGAAGCATGAAAATCACTTTAAACATGCTAATTTTAGCTCTAACACTGATGATCAACCTACAAATGTGAACTGACGTTCAAAAATAAAACATTTGAAAACGGACCATTTTCCACATTTCTGAAGCATGACGAAATGGGGGGGTGTTATCTCTTTTGTCGAAAATCAGCCGTTTTTGCTTGAACATTAAATGCCTCCAAATGGTATTTAATTAACTTCCCGGGGTGAAGAAACCCTTTTTGAGAACTCAGAGTGAGTAAATTGGCCATTTTCATGCACTTTTAACCATTCCATAAATCTTGTGTTTAGGGCCCCTGGAAGCATGAAAATCACTTTAAACATGCTAATTTTAGCTCTAACACTGATGATCCACCTACAAATGTGAACTGACGTTCAAAAATAAAACATTTGAAAACGGACCATTTTCCACATTTCTGAAGCATGACGTAATGGGGGGGTGTTATCTCTTTTGTCGAAAATCAGCCGTTTTTGCTTGAACATTAAATGCCTCCAAATGGTATTTAATTAACTTCCCGGGGTGAAGAATTCCTTTTTGAGAACTCAGAGTGAGTAAATTGGCCATTTTCATGCACTTTTAACCATTCCATAAATCTTGTGTTTAGGGCCCCTGGAAGCATGAAAATCACTTTAAACATGCTAATTTTAGCTCTAACACTGATGATCCACCTACAAATGTGAACTGACGTTCAAAAATAAAACATTCGAAAACAGACCATTCTCCACATTTCTGAAGCATTTTGTAATGGGGGGGTGTTATCTCTTTTGTCGAAAATCAGCCGTTTTTGCTTGAACATTAAATGCCTCCAAATGGTATTTAATTCACTTCCCGAGCCCCTGGACGCATGAAAATCACTTTAAACATGCTAATTTTAGCTCTAACACTGATGATCCACGTACAAATGTGAACTGACGTTCAAAAATAAAACATTTGAAAACGGACCATTTTCCACATTTCTGAAGCATGTCGTAATGGGGGGGTGTTATCTCTTTTGTCGAAAATTAGCCGTTTTTGCTTGAACATTAAATGCCTCCAAATGGTATTTAATTAACTTCCCGGGGTGAAGAAACCCTTTTTGAGAACTCAGAGTGAGTAAATTGGCCATTTTCATGCACTTTTAACCATTCCATAAATCTTGTGTTTAGGGCCCCTGGAAGCATGAAAATCACTTTAAACATGCTAATTTTAGCTCTAACACTGATGATCAACCTACAAATGTGAACTGACGTTCAAAAATAAAACATTTGAAAACGGACCATTTTCCACATTTCTGAAGCATGACGAAATGGGGGGGTGTTATCTCTTTTGTCGAAAATCAGCCGATTTTGCTTGAACATTAAATGCCTCCAAATGGTATTTAATTAACTTCCCGGGGTGAAGAAACCCTTTTTGAGAACTCAGAGTGAGTAAATTGGCCATTTTCATGCACTTTTAACCATTCCATAAATCTTGTGTTTAGGGCCCCTGGAAGCATGAAAATCACTTTAAACATGCTAATTTTAGCTCTAACACTGATGATCCACCTACAAATGTGAACTGACGTTCAAAAATAAAACATTTGAAAACGGACCATTTTCCACATTTCTGAAGCATGACTTAATGGGGGGGTGTTATCTCTTTTGTCGAAAATCAGCCGTTTTTGCTTGAACATTAAATGCCTCCAAATGGTATTTAATTAACTTCCCGGGGTGAAGAAACCCTTTTTGAGAACTCAGAGTGAGTAAATTGGCCATTTTCATGCACTTTTAACCATTCCATAAATCTTGTGTTTAGGGCCCCTGGAAGCATGAACATCACTTTAAACATGCTAATTTTAGCTCTAACACTGATGATCCACCTACAAATGTGAACTGACGTTCAAAAATAAAACATTCGAAAACGGACCATTCTCCACATTTCTGAAGCATGACGTAATGGGGGGGGTGTTATCTCTTTTGTCGAAAATCAGCCGTTTTTGCTTGAACATTAAATGCCTCCAAATGGTATTTAATTCACTTCCCGAGCCCCTGGAAGCATGAAAATCACTTTAAACATGCTAATTTTAGCTCTAACACTGATGATCCACGTACAAATGTGAACTGACGTTCAAAAATAAAACATTTGAAAACGGATCATTTTCCACATTTCTGAAGCATGACGTAATGGGGGGGTGTTATCTCTTTTGTCGAAAATCAGCCGTTTTTGCTTGAACATTAAATGCCTCCAAATGGTATTTAATTCACTTCCCGAGCCCCTGGACGCATGAAAATCACTTTAAACATGCTAATTTTAGCTCTAACACTGATGATCCACGTACAAATGTGAACTGACGTTCAAAAATAAAACATTTGAAAACGGACCATTTTCCACATTTCTGAAGCATGTCGTAATGGGGGGGGTGTTATCTCTTTTGTCGAAAATTAGCCGTTTTTGCTTGAACATTAAATGCCTCCAAATGGTATTTAATTAACTTCCCGGGGTGAAGAAACCCTTTTTGAGAACTCAGAGTGAGTAAATTGGCCATTTTCATGCACTTTTAACCATTCCATAAATCTTGTGTTTAGGGCCCCTGGAAGCATGAAAATCACTTTAAACATGCTAATTTTAGCTCTAACACTGATGATCAACCTACAAATGTGAACTGACGTTCAAAAATAAAACATTTGAAAACGGACCATTTTCCACATTTCTGAAGCATGACGAAATGGGGGGGTGTTATCTCTTTTGTCGAAAATCAGCCGATTTTGCTTGAACATTAAATGCCTCCAAATGGTATTTAATTAACTTCCCGGGGTGAAGAAACCCTTTTTGAGAACTCAGAGTGAGTAAATTGGCCATTTTCATGCACTTTTAACCATTCCATAAATCTTGTGTTTAGGGCCCCTGGAAGCATGAAAATCACTTTAAACATGCTAATTTTAGCTCTAACACTGATGATCCACCTACAAATGTGAACTGACGTTCAAAAATAAAACATTTGAAAACGGACCATTTTCCACATTTCTGAAGCATGACTTAATGGGGGGGTGTTATCTCTTTTGTCGAAAATCAGCCGTTTTTGCTTGAACATTAAATGCCTCCAAATGGTATTTAATTAACTTCCCGGGGTGAAGAAACCCTTTTTGAGAACTCAGAGTGAGTAAATTGGCAATTTTCATGCACTTTTAACCATTCCATAAATCTTGTGTTTAGGGCCCCTGGAAGCATGAACATCACTTTAAACATGCTAATTTTAGCTCTAACACTGATGATCCACCTACAAATGTGAACTGACGTTCAAAAATAAAACATTCGAAAACGGACCATTCTTAACATTTCTGAAGCATGACGTAATGGGGGGGGTGTTATCTCTTTTGTCGAAAATCAGCCGTTTTTGCTTGAACATTAAATGCCTCCAAATTGTTTTTAATTCACTTCCCGAGCCCCTGGAAGCATGAAAATCACTTTAAACATGCTAATTTTAGCTCTAACACTGATGATCCACGTACAAATGTGAACTGACGTTCAAAAATAAAACATTTGAAAACGGACCATTTTCCACATTTCTGAAGCATGACGTAATGGGGGGGTGTTATCTCTTTTGTCGAAAATCAGCCGTTTTTGCTTGAACATTAAATGCCTCCAAATGGTATTTAATTAACTTCCCGGGGTGAAGAATTCCTTTTTGAGAACTCAGAGTGAGTAAATTGGCCATTTTCATGCACTTTTAACCATTCCATAAATCTTGTGTTTAGGGCCCCTGGAAGCATGAAAATCACTTTAAACATGCTAATTTTAGCTCTAACACTGATGATCCACCTACAAATGTGAACTGACGTTCAAAAATAAAACATTCGAAAACGGACCATTCTCCACATTTCTGAAGCATGACGTAATGGGGGGGTGTTATCTCTTTTGTCGAAAATCAGCCGTTTTTGCTTGAACATTAAATGCCTCCAAATGGTATTTAATTCACTTACCGAGCCCCTGGACGCATGAAAATCACTTTAAACATGCTAATTTTAGCTCTAACACTGATGATCCACGTACAAATGTGAACTGACGTTCAAAAATAAAACATTTGAAAACGGACCATTTTCCACATTTCTGAAGCATGTCGTAATGGGGGGGGTGTTATCTCTTTTGTCGAAAATCAGCCGTTTTTGCTTGAACATTAAATGCCTCCAAATGGTATTTAATTAACTTCCCGGGGTGAAGAAACCCTTTTTGAGAACCCAGAGTGAGTAAATTGGCCATTTTCATGCACTTTTAACCATTCCATAAATCTTGTGTTTAGGGCCCCTGGAAGCATGAACATCACTTTAAACATGCTAATTTTAGCTCTAACACTGATGATCCACCTACAAATGTGAACTGACGTTCAAAAATAAAACATTCGAAAACGGACCATTCTCCACATTTCGGAAGCATGACGTAATGGGGGGGGTGTTATCTCTTTTGTCGAAAATCAGCCGTTTTTGCTTGAACATTAAATGCCTCCAAATGGTATTTAATTCACTTCCCGAGCCCCTGGAAGCATGAAAATCACTTTAAACATGCTAATTTTAGCTCTAACACTGATGATCCACGTACAAATGTGAACTGACGTTCAAAAATAAAACATTTGAAAACGGACCATTTTCCACATTTCTGAAGCATGACGTAATGGGGGGGTGTTATCTCTTTTGTCGAAAATCAGCCGTTTTTGCTTGAACATTAAATGCCTCCAAATGGTATTTAATTAACTTCCCGGGGTGAAGAAACCCTTTTTGAGAACTCAGAGTGAGTAAATTGGCCATTTTCATGCACTTTTACCATTCCATAAATCTTGTGTTTAGGGCCCCTGGAAGCATGAAAATCACTTTAAACATGCTAATTTTAGCTCTAACACTGATGATCAACCTACAAATGTGAACTGACGTTCAAAAATAAAATATTTGAAAACGGACCATTTTCCACATTTCTGAAGCATGACGAAATTGGGGGGTGTTATCTCTTTTGTCGAAAATCAGCCGTTTTTGCTTGAACATTAAATGCCTCCAAATGGTATTTAATTAACTTCCCGGGGTGAAGAAACCCTTTTTGAGAACTCAAAGTGAGTCTATTGGCCATTTTCATGCACTTTTAACCATTCCATAAATCTTGTGTTTAGGGCCCCTGGAAGCATGAAAATCACTTTAAACATGCTAATTTTAGCTCTAACACTGATGATCCACCTACAAATGTGAACTGACGTTCAAAAATAAAACATTCGAAAACGGACCATTCTCCACATTTCTGAAGCATGACGTAATGGGGGGGGGTGTTATCTCTTTTGTCGAAAATCAGCCGTTTTTGCTTGAACATTAAATGCCTCCAAATGGTATTTAATTCACTTTCCGAGCCCTTGGAAGCATGAAAATTACTTTAAACATGCTAATTTTAGCTCTAACACTGATGATCCACCTACAAATGTGAACTGACGTTCAAAAATAAAACATTTGAAAACGGACCATTTTCCACATTTCTGAAGCATGACGTAATGGGGGGTGTTATCTCTTTTGTCGAAAATCAGCCGTTTTTGCTTGAACATTAAATGCCTCCAAATGGTATTTAATTAACTTCCCGGGATGAAGAAACCCTTTTTGAGAACTCAGAGTGAGTAAATTGGCCATTTTCATGCACTTTTAACCATTCCATAAATATTGTGTTTAGGGCCACTGGAAGCATGAAAATCACTTTAAACATGCTAATTTTAGCTCTAACACTGATGATCCACC
Organism: Lissotriton vulgaris; assembly: GCF_964263255.1. Lineage (NCBI taxonomy): Eukaryota > Metazoa > Chordata > Amphibia > Caudata > Salamandridae > Lissotriton > Lissotriton vulgaris. The sequence continues at coordinate 46,512 of NW_028247042.1, read as the reverse complement.
TACAAATGTGAACTGACATTCAAAAATAAAACATTTGAAAACGGACCATTTTCCACATTACTGAAGCATGACGTAATGGGGGGGTGTTATCTCTTTTGTCGAAAATCAGCCGTTTTTGCTTGAACATTAAATGCCTCCAAATGGTATTTAATTAACTTCCCGGGGTGAAGAAACCCTTTTTGAGAACTCAGAGTGAGTAAATTGGCCATTTTCATGCACTTTTAACCATTCCATAAATCTTGTGTTTAGGCCCCCTGAAAGCATGAAAATCACTTTAAACATGCTAATTTTAGCTCTAACACTGATGATCCACCTACAAATGTGAACTGACGTTCAAAAATAAAACATTTAAAAACGGACCATTCTCCACATTTCTGAAGCATGACGTAATGGGGGGTGTTATCTCTTTTGTCGAAAATCAGCCGTTTTTGCTTGATTATTAAATGCCTCCAAATGGTATTTAATTCACTTTCCGCGCCCCTGGAAGCATGAAAATCACTTTAAACATGCTAATTTTAGCTCTAACACTGATGATCCACCTACAAATGTGAACTGACGTTCAAAAATAAAACATTTGAAAACGGACCATTTTCCACATTTCTGAAGCATGACGTAATGGGGGGGGGTGTTATCTCTTTTGTCGAAAATCAGCCGTTTTTGCTTGAACATTAAATGCCTCCAAATGGTATTTTATTAACTTCCCGGGGTGAAGAAACCCTTTTTGAGAACTCAGAGTGAGTAAATTGGCCATTTTCATGCACTTTTAACCATTCCATAAATCTTGTGTTTAGGGCCCCTGGAAGCATGAAAATCACTTTAAACATGCTAATTTTAGCTCTAACACTGATGATCCACCTACAAATGTGAACTGACGTTCAAAAATAAAACATTTGAAAACGGACCATTTTCCACATTTCTGTAGCATGACTTAATGGGGGGATGTTATCTCTTTTGTCGAAAATCAGCCGTTTTTGCTTGAACATTAAATGCCTACAAATGGTATTTAATTAACTTCCCGGGGTGAAGAAACCCTTTTTGAGAACTCAGAGTGAGTAAATTGGCCATTTTCATGCACTTTTAACCATTCCATAAATCTTGTGTTTAGGGCCCCTGGAAGCATGAAAATCACTTTAAACATGCTAATTTTAGCTCTAACACTGATGATCCACCTACAAATGTGAACTGATGTTCAAAAATAAAACATTTGAAAACGGACCATTTTCCACATTTCTGAAGCATGACGTAATGGGGGGGTGTTATCTCTTTTGTCGAAAATCAGCCGTTTTTGCTTGAACATTAAATGCCTCCAAATGGTATTTAATTAACTTCCCGGAGTGAAGAAACCCTTTTTGAGAACTCAGAGTGAGTAAATTGGCCATTTTCATGCACTTTTAACCATTCCATAAATCTTGTGTTTATGGTATTTAATTAACTTCCCGGGGTGAAGAAACCCTTTTTGAGAACTCAGAGTGAGTAAATTGGCCATTTTCATGCACTTTTAACCATTCCATAAATCTTGTGTTTAGGGCCCCTGGAAGCATGAAAATCACTTTAAACATGCTAATTTTAGCTCTAACACTGATGTTCCACCTACAAATGTGAACTGACGTTCAAAAATAAAACATTTGAAAACGGACCATTTTCCACATTTCTGAAGCATGACGTAATGGGGGGGGTGTTATCTCTTTTGTCGAAAATCAGCCGTTTTTGCTTGAACATTAAATGCCTCCAAATGGTATTTAATTAACTTCCCGGGGTGAAGAATTCCTTTTTGAGAACTCAGAGTGAGTAAATTGGCCATTTTCATGCACTTTTAACCATTCCATAAATCTTGTGTTTAGGGCCCCTGGAAGCATGAAAATCACTTTAAACATGCTAATTTTAGCTCTAACACTGATGATCCACCTACAAATGTGAACTGACGTTCAAAAATAAAACATTCGAAAACGGACCATTCTCCACATTTCTGAAGCATGACGTAATGGGGGGGGGTGTTATCTCTTTTGTCGAAAATCAGCCGTTTTTGCTTGAACATTAAATGCCTCCAAATGGTATTTAATTCACTTTCCGAGCCCTTGGAAGCATGAAAATTACTTTAAACATGCTAATTTTAGCTCTAACACTGATGATCCACCTACAAATGTGAACTGACGTTCAAAAATAAAACATTTGAAAACGGACCATTTTCCACATTTCTGAAGCATGACGTAATGGGGGGTGTTATCTCTTTTGTCGAAAATCAGCCGTTTTTGCTTGAACATTAAATGCCTCCAAATGGTATTTAATTAACTTCCCGGGATGAAGAAACCCTTTTTGAGAACTCAGAGTGAGTAAATTGGCCATTTTCATGCACTTTTAACCATTCCATAAATATTGTGTTTAGGGCCACTGGAAGCATGAAAATCACTTTAAACATGCTAATTTTAGCTCTAACACTGATGATCCACCTACAAATGTGAACTGACATTCAAAAATAAAACATTTGAAAACGGACCATTTTCCACATTACTGAAGCATGACGTAATGGGGGGGTGTTATCTCTTTTGTCGAAAATCAGCCGTTTTTGCTTGAACATTAAATGCCTCCAAATGGTATTTAATTAACTTCCCGGGGTGAAGAAACCCTTTTTGAGAACTCAGAGTGAGTAAATTGGCCATTTTCATGCACTTTTAACCATTCCATAAATCTTGTGTTTAGGCCCCCTGAAAGCATGAAAATCACTTTAAACATGCTAATTTTAGCTCTAACACTGATGATCCACCTACAAATGTGAACTGACGTTCAAAAATAAAACATTTAAAAACGGACCATTCTCCACATTTCTGAAGCATGACGTAATGGGGGGTGTTATCTCTTTTGTCGAAAATCAGCCGTTTTTGCTTGATTATTAAATGCCTCCAAATGGTATTTAATTCACTTTCCGCGCCCCTGGAAGCATGAAAATCACTTTAAACATGCTAATTTTAGCTCTAACACTGATGATCCACCTACAAATGTGAACTGACGTTCAAAAATAAAACATTTGAAAACGGACCATTTTCCACATTTCTGAAGCATGACGTAATGGGGGGGGTGTTATCTCTTTTGTCGAAAATCAGCCGTTTTTGCTTGAACATTAAATGCCTCCAAATGGTATTTTATTAACTTCCCGGGGTGAAGAAACCCTTTTTGAGAACTCAGAGTGAGTAAATTGGCCATTTTCATGCACTTTTAACCATTCCATAAATCTTGTGTTTAGGGCCCCTGGAAGCATGAAAATCACTTTAAACATGCTAATGTTAGCTCTAACACTGATGATCCACCTACAAATGTGAACTGACGTTCAAAAATAAAACATTTGAAAACGGACCATTTTCCACATTTCTGTAGCATGACTTAATGGGGGGATGTTATCTCTTTTGTCGAAAATCAGCCGTTTTTGCTTGAACATTAAATGCCTACAAATGGTATTTAATTAACTTCCCGGGGTGAAGAAACCCTTTTTGAGAACTCAGAGTGAGTAAATTGGCCATTTTCATGCACTTTTAACCATTCCATAAATCTTGTGTTTAGGGCCCCTGGAAGCATGAAAATCACTTTAAACATGCTAATTTTAGCTCTAACACTGATGATCCACCTACAAATGTGAACTGATGTTCAAAAATAAAACATTTGAAAACGGACCATTTTCCACATTTCTGAAGCATGACGTAATGGGGGGGTGTTATCTCTTTTGTCGAAAATCAGCCGTTTTTGCTTGAACATTAAATGCCTCCAAATGGTATTTAATTAACTTCCCGGAGTGAAGAAACCCTTTTTGAGAACTCAGAGTGAGTAAATTGGCCATTTTCATGCACTTTTAACCATTCCATAAATCTTGTGTTTATGGTATTTAATTAACTTCCCGGGGTGAAGAAACCCTTTTTGAGAACTCAGAGTGAGTAAATTGGCCATTTTCATGCACTTTTAACCATTCCATAAATCTTGTGTTTAGGGCCCCTGGAAGCATGAAAATCACTTTAAACATGCTAATTTTAGCTCTAACACTGATGTTCCACCTACAAATGTGAACTGACGTTCAAAAATAAAACATTTGAAAACGGACCATTTTCCACATTTCTGAAGCATGACGTAATGGGGGGGTGTTATCTCTTTTGTCGAAAATCAGCCGTTTTTGCTTGAACATTAAATGCCTCCAAATGGTATTTAATTAACTTCCCGGGGTGAAGAATTCCTTTTTGAGAACTCAGAGTGAGTAAATTGGCCATTTTCATGCACTTTTAACCATTCCATAAATCTTGTGTTTAGGGCCCCTGGAAGCATGAAAATCACTTTAAACATGCTAATTTTAGCTCTAACACTGATGATCCACCTACAAATGTGAACTGACGTTCAAAAATAAAACATTCGAAAACGGACCATTCTCCACATTTCTGAAGCATGACGTAATGGGGGGGTGTTATCTCTTTTGTCGAAAATCAGCCGTTTTTGCTTGAACATTAAATGCCTCCAAATGGTATTTAATTCACTTCCCGAGCCCCTGGACGCATGAAAATCACTTTAAACATGCTAATTTTAGCTCTAACACTGATGATCCACGTACAAATGTGAACTGACGTTCAAAAATAAAACATTTGAAAACGGACCATTTTCCACATTTCTGAAGCATGTCGTAATGGGGGGGGTGTTATCTCTTTTGTCGAAAATCAGCCGTTTTTGCTTGAACATTAAATGCCTCCAAATGGTATTTAATTAACTTCCCGGGGTGAAGAAACCCTTTTTGAGAACTCAGAGTGAGTAAATTGGCCATTTTCATGCACTTTTAACCATTCCATAAATCTTGTGTTTAGGGCCCCTGGAAGCATGAAAATCACTTCAAACATGCTAATTTTAGCTCTAACACTGATGATCAACCTACAAATGTGAACTGACGTTCAAAAATAAAACATTTGAAAACGGACCATTTTCCACATTTCTGAAGCATGACGAAATGGGGGGGTGTTATCTCTTTTGTCGAAAATCAGCCGTTTTTGCTTGAACATTAAATGCCTCCAAATGGTATTTAATTAACTTCCCGGGGTGAAGAAACCCTTTTTGAGAACTCAGAGTGAGTAAATTGGCCATTTTCATGCACTTTTAACCATTCCATAAATCTTGTGTTTAGGGCCCCTGGAAGCATGAAAATCACTTTAAACATGCTAATTTTAGCTCTAACACTGATGATCCACCTACAAATGTGAACTGACGTTCAAAAATAAAACATTTGAAAACTGACCATTTTCCACATTTCTGAAGCATGACTTAATGGGGGGGTGTTATCTCTTTTGTCGAAAATCAGCCGTTTTTGCTTGAACATTAAATGCCTCCAAATGGTATTTAATTAACTTCCCGGGGTGAAGAAACCCTTTTTGAGAACTCAGAGTGAGTAAATTGGCCATTTTCATGCACTTTTAACCATTCCATAAATCTTGTGTTTAGGGCCCCTGGAAGCATGAACATCACTTTAAACATGCTAATTTTAGCTCTAACACTGATGATCCACCTACAAATGTGAACTGACGTTCAAAAATAAAACATTCGAAAACGGACCATTCTCCACATTTCTGAAGCATGACGTAATGGGGGGGGTGTTATCTCTTTTGTCGAAAATCAGCCGTTTTTGCTTGAACATTAAATGCCTCCAAATGGTATTTAATTCACTTCCCGAGCCCCTGGAAGCATGAAAATCACTTTAAACATGCTAATTTTAGCTCTAACACTGATGATCCACGTACAAATGTGAACTGACGTTCAAAAATAAAACATTTGAAAACGGACCATTTTCCACATTTCTGAAGCATGACGTAATGGGGGGGGTGTTATCTCTTTTGTCGAAAATCAGCCGTTTTTGCTTGAACATTAAATGCCTCCAAATGGTATTTAATTAACTTCCCGGGGTGAAGAAACCCTTTTTGAGAACTCAGAGTGAGTAAATTGGCCATTTTCATGCACTTTTAACCATTCCATAAATCTTGTGTTTAGGGCCCCTGGAAGCATGAAAATCACTTTAAACATGCTAATTTTAGCTCTAACACTGATGATCAACCTACAAATGTGAACTGACGTTCAAAAATAAAATATTTGAAAACGGACCATTTTCCAAATTTCTGAAGCATGACGAAATGGGGGGGTGTTATCTCTTTTGTCGAAAATCAGCCGTTTTTGCTTGAACATTAAATGCCTCCAAATGGTATTTAATTAACTTCCCGGGGTGAAGAAACCCTTTTTGAGAACTCAAAGTGAGTAAATTGGCCATTTTCATGCACTTTTAACCATTCCATAAATCTTGTGTTTAGGGCCCCTGGAAGCATGAAAATCACTTTAAACATGCTAATTTTAGCTCTAACACTGATGATCCACCTACAAATGTGAACTGACGTTCAAAAATAAAACATTCGAAAACGGACCATTCTCCACATTTCTGAAGCATGACGTAATGGGGGGGGGTGTTATCTCTTTTGTCGAAAATCAGCCGTTTTTGCTTGAACATTAAATGCCTCCAAATGGTATTTAATTCACTTCCCGAGCCCCTGGAAGCATGAAAATCACTTTAAACATGCTAATTTTAGCTCTAACACTGATGATCCACGTACAAATGTGAACTGACGTTCAAAAATAAAACATTTGAAAACGGACCATTTTCCACTTTTCTGAAGCATGACGTAATGGGGGGGGGTGTTATCTCTTTTGTCGAAAATCAGCCGTTTTTGCTTGAACATTAAATGCCTCCAAATGGTATTTAATTAACTTCCAGGGGTGAAGAAACCCTTTTTGAGAACTCAGAGTGAGTAAATTGGCCATTTTCATGCACTTTTAACCATTCCATAAATCTTGTGTTTAGGGCCCCTGGAAGCATGAAAATTACTTTAAACATGCTAATTTTAGCTCTAACACTGATGATCCACCTACAAATGTGAACTGACGTTCAAAAATAAAACATTTGAAAACGGACCATTTTCCACATTTCTGAAGCATGACTTAATGGGGGGGTGTTATCTCTTTTGTCGAAAATCAGCCATTTTTGCTTGAACATTAAATGCCTCCAAATGGTATTTAATTAACTTTCCGGGGTGAAGAAACCCTTTTTGAGAACTCAGAGTGAGTAAATTGGCCATTTTCATGCACTTTTAACCATTCCATAAATCTTGTGTTTAGGGCCCCTGGAAGCATGAAAATCACTTTAAACATGCTAATTGTAGCTCTAACACTGATGATCCACCTACAAATGTGAACTGACGTTCAAAAATAAAACATTTGAAAACGGACCATTTTCCAAATTTCTGAAGCATGACGTAATGGGGGGTGTTATCTCTTTTGTCGAAAATCAGCCATTTTTGCTTGAACATTAAATGCCTCCAAATATATTTAATTAACTTCCCGGGGTGAAGAAACCCTTTTTGAGAACTCAGAGTGAGTAAATTGGCCATTTTCATGCACTTTTAACCATTCCATAAATCTCGTGTTTATGGCCCCTGGAAGCATGAAAATCACTTTAAACATGCTAATTTTAGCTCTAACCCTGATGATCCACCTACAAATGTGAACTGACGTTCAAAAATAAAACATTTGAAAACGGACCATTTTCCACATTTCTGAAGCATGACGTAATGGGGGGGTGTTATCTCTTTTGTCGAAAATCAGCCGTTTTTGCTTGAACATTAAATGCCTCCAAATGGTATTTAATTAACTTCCCGGGGTGAAGAAACCCTTTTTGAGAACTCAGAGTGAGTAAATTTGCCATTTTCATGCACTTTTAACCATTCCATAAATCTTGTGTTTAGGGCCCCTGGAAGCATGAAAATCACTTTAAACATGCTAATTTTAGCTCTAACACTGATGATCCACCTACAAATGTGAACTGACGTTCAAAAATAAAACATTTGAAAAAGGACAATTTTCCACATTTCTGAAGCATGACGTAATGGGGGGGTGTTATCTCTTTTGTCGAAAATCAGCAGTATTTGCTTGAACATTAAATGCCTCCAAATGGTATTTAATTAACTTCCCGGGGTGAAGAAACCCTTTTTGAGAACTCAGAGTGAGTAAATTGGCCATTTTCATGCACTTTTAACCATTCCATAAATCTTGTGTTTAGGGCCCCTGGAAGCATGAAAATCACTTTAAACATGCTAACTTTAGCTCTAACACTGATGATCCACCTACAAATGTGAACTGACGTTCAAAAATAAAACATTTGAAAACCAACCATTTTCCAAATTTCTGAAGCATGACGTAATGGGGGGGGGTGTTATCTCTTTTGTCGAAAATCAGCCGTTTTTGCTTGAACATTAAATGCCTCCAAATGGTATTTAATTAACTTCCCGGGGTGAAGAAACCCTTTTTGAGAACTCAGAGTGAGTAAATTGGCCATTTTCATGCACCTTTAACCATTCCATAAATCTTGTGTTTAGGGCCCCTGGAAGCATGAAAATCACTTTAAACATGCTAATTTTAGCTCTAACACTGATGATCCACCTACAAATGTGAACTGACGTTCAAAAATAAAACATTTGAAAACGGACCATTTTCCACATTTCTAAAGCATGACGTAATGGGGGGTTGTTATCTCTTTTGTCGAAAATCAGCCATTTTTGCTTGAACATTAAATGCCTCCAAATGGTATTTAATTCACTTCCCGGGGTGAAGAAACCCCTTTTTGAGAACTCAGAGTGAGTAAATTGGCCATTTTCATGCACTTTTAACCATTCCATAAATCTTGTGTTTAGGGCCCCTGGAAGCATGAAAATCACTTTAAACATGCTAATTTTAGCTCTAACACTGATGATCCACCTACAAATGTGAACTGACGTTCAAAAATAAAACATTTGAAAACGGACCATTTTCCACATTTCTAAAGCATGACGTAATGGGGGGGTGTTATCTCTTTTGTCGAAAATCAGCCGTTTTTGCTTGAACATTAAATGCCTCCAAATGGTATTTAATTAACTTCCCGGGGTGAAGAAACCCTTTTTGAGAACTCAGAGTGAGTAAATTGGCCATTTTCATGCACTTTTAACCATTCCATAAATCTTGTGTTTAGGGCCCCTGGAAGCATGAACATCACTTTAAACATGCTAATTTTAGCTCTAACACTGATGATCCACCTACAAATGTGAACTGACGTTCAAAAATAAAACATTCGAAAACGGACCATTCTCCACATTTCTGAAGCATGACGTAATGGGGGGGGGTGTTATCTCTTTTGTCGAAAATCAGCCGTTTTTGCTTGAACATTAAATGCCTCCAAATGGTATTTAATTCACTTCCCGAGCCCCTGGAAGCATGAAAATCACTTTAAACATGCTAATTTTAGCTCTAACACTGATGATCCACGTACAAATGTGAACTGACGTTCAAAAATAAAACATTTGAAAACGGACCATTTTCCACATTTCTGAAGCATGACGTAATGGGGGGGGGTGTTATCTCTTTTGTCGAAAATCAGCCGTTTTTGCTTGAACATTAAATGCCTCCAAATGGTATTTAATTAACTTCCCGGGGTGAAGAAACCCTTTTTGAGAACTCAGAGTGAGTAAATTGGCCATTTTCATGCACTTTTAACCATTCCATAAATCTTGTGTTTAGGGCCCCTGGAAGCATGAAAATCACTTTAAACATGCTAATTTTAGCTCTAACACTGATGATCAACCTACAAATGTGAACTGACGTTCAAAAATAAAATATTTGAAAACGGACCATTTTCCAAATTTCTGAAGCATGACGAAATGGGGGGGTGTTATCTCTTTTGTCGAAAATCAGCCGTTTTTGCTTGAACATTAAATGCCTCCAAATGGTATTTAATTAACTTCCCGGGTGAAGAAACCCTTTTTGAGAACTCAAAGTGAGTAAATTGGCCATTTTCATGCACTTTTAACCATTCCATAAATCTTGTGTTTAGGGCCCCTGGAAGCATGAAAATCACTTTAAACATGCTAATTTTAGCTCTAACACTGATGATCCACCTACAAATGTGAACTGACGTTCAAAAATAAAACATTCGAAAACGGACCATTCTCCACATTTCTGAAGCATGACGTAATGGGGGGGGTGTTATCTCTTTTGTCGAAAATCAGCCGTTTTTGCTTGAACATTAAATGCCTCCAAATGGTATTTAATTCACTTCCCGAGCCCCTGGAAGCATGAAAATCACTTTAAACATGCTAATTTTAGCTCTAACACTGATGATCCACGTACAAATGTGAACTGACGTTCAAAAATAAAACATTTGAAAACGGACCATTTTCCACTTTTCTGAAGCATGACGTAATGGGGGGGGGGTGTTATCTCTTTTGTCGAAAATCAGCCGTTTTTGCTTGAACATTAAATGTCTCCAAATGGTATTTAATTAACTTCCAGGGGTGAAGAAACCCTTTTTGAGAACTCAGAGTGAGTAAATTGGCCATTTTCATGCACTTTTAACCATTCCATAAATCTTGTGTTTAGGGCCCCTGGAAGCATGAAAATTACTTTAAACATGCTAATTTTAGCTCTAACACTGATGATCCACCTACAAATGTGAACTGACGTTCAAAAATAAAACATTTGAAAACGGACCATTTTCCACATTTCTGAAGCACGACTTAATGGGGGGGTGTTATCTCTTTTGTCGAAAATCAGCCATTTTTGCTTGAACATTAAATGCCTCCAAATGGTATTTAATTAACTTTCCGGGGTGAAGAAACCCTTTTTGAGAACTCAGAGTGAGTAAATTGGCCATTTTCATGCACTTTTAACCATTCCATAAATCTTGTGTTTAGGGCCCCTGGAAGCATGAAAATCACTTTAAACATGCTAATTGTAGCTCTAACACTGATGATCCACCTACAAATGTGAACTGACGTTCAAAAATAAAACATTTGAAAACGGACCATTTTTCAAATTTCTGAAGCATGACGTAATGGGGGGTGTCATCTCTTTTGTCGAAAATCAGCCGTTTTTGCTTGAACATTAAATGCCTCCAAATATATTTAATTAACTTCCCGGGGTGAAGAAACCCTTTTTGAGAACTCAGAGTGAGTAAATTGGCCATTTTCATGCACTTTTAACCATTCCATAAATCTCGTGTTTATGGCCCCTGGAAGCATGAAAATCACTTTAAACATGCTAATTTTAGCTCTAACCCTGATGATCCACCTACAAATGTGAACTGACGTTCAAAAATAAAACATTTGAAAACGGACCATTTTCCACATTTCTGAAGCATGACGTAATGGGGGGGTGTTATCTCTTTTGTCGAAAATCAGCCGTTTTTGCTTGAACATTAAATGCCTCCAAATGGTATTTAATTAACTTCCCGGGGTGAAGAAACCCTTTTTGAGAACTCAGAGTGAGTAAATTTACCATTTTCATGCACTTTTAACCATTCCATAAATCTTGTGTTTAGGGCCCCTGGAAGCATGAAAATCACTTTAAACATGCTAATTTTAGCTCTAACACTGATGATCCACCTACAAATGTGAACTGACGTTCAAAAATAAAACATTTGAAAACCAACCATTTTCCAAATTTCTGAAGCATGACGTAATGGGGGGGGGTGTTATCTCTTTTGTCGAAAATCAGCCGTTTTTGCTTGAACATTAAATGCCTCCAAATGGTATTTAATTAACTTCCCGGGGTGAAGAAACCCTTTTTGAGAACTCAGAGTGAGTAAATTGGCCATTTTCATGCACTTTTAACCATTCCATAAATCTTGTGTTTAGGGCCCCTGGAAGCATGAAAATCACTTTAAACATGCTAATTTTAGCTCTAACACTGATGATCCACCTACAAATGTGAACTGACGTTCAAAAATAAAACATTTAAAAACGGACCATTTTCCACATTTCTAAAGCATGACGTAATGGGGGGTTGTTATCTCTTTTGTCGAAAATCAGCCATTTTTGCTTGAACATTAAATGCCTCCAAATGGTATTTAATTCACTTCCCGGGGTGAAGAAACCCCTTTTTGAGAACTCAGAGTGAGTAAATTGGCCATTTTCATGCACTTTTAACCATTCCATAAATCTTGTGTTTAGGGCCCCTGGAAGCATGAAAATCACTTTAAACATGCTAATTTTAGCTCTAACACTGATGATCCACCTACAAATGTGAACTGACGTTCAAAAATAAAACATTTGAAAACGGACCATTTTCCACATTTCTAAAGCATGACGTAATGGGGGGGTGTTATCTCTTTTGTCGAAAATCAGCCGTTTTTGCTTGAACATTAAATGCCTCCAAATGGTATTTAATTAACTTCCCGGGGTGAAGAAACCCTTTTTGAGAACTCAGAGTGAGTAAATTGGCCATTTTCATGCACTTTTAACCATTCCATAAATCTTGTGTTTAGGGCCCCTAAAGCATGAAAATCACTTTAAACATGCTAATTTTAGCTCTAACACTGATGATCCACCTACAAATGTGAACTGACGTTCAAAAATAAAACATTTGAAAACGGACCATTCTCCACATTTCTGAAGCATGACGTAATGGGGGGGTGTTATCTCTTTTGTCGAAAATCAGCCGTTTTTGCTTGAACATTAAATGCCTCCAAATGGTATTTAATTCACTTTCCGAGCCCTTGGAAGCATGAAAATTACTTTAAACATGCTAATTTTAGCTCTAACACTGATGATCCACCTACAAATGTGAACTGACGTTCAAAAATAAAACATTTGAAAACGGACCATTTTCCACATTTCTGAAGCATGACGTAATGGGGGGGTGTTATCTCTTTTGTCGAAAATCAGCCGTTTTTGCTTGAACATTAAATGCCTCCAAATGGTATTTAATTAACTTCCCGGGGTGAAGAAACCCTTTTTGAGAACTCAGAGTGAGTAAATTGGCCATTTTCATGCACTTTTAACCATTCCATAAATCTTGTGTTTAGGGCCCCTGGAAGCATGAAAATCACTTTAAACATGCTAATTTTAGCTCTAACACTGATGATCAACCTACAAATGTGATCTGACGTTCAAAAATAAAACATTTGAAAAGGGACCATTTTCCACATTTCTGAAGCATGACGTAATGGGGGGGTGTTATCTCTTTTGTCGAAAATCAGCCGTTTTTGCTTGAACATTAAATGCCTCCAAATGGTATTTAATTCACTTCCCGGGGTGAAGAAACCCTTTTTGAGAACTCAGAGTGAGTAAATTGGCCATTTTCATGCACTATTAACCATTCCATAAATCTTGTGTTTAGGGCCCCTGGAAGCATGAAAATCACTTTAAACATGCTAATTTTAGCTCTAACACTGATGATCCACCTACACATGTGAACTGACGTTCAAAAATAAAACATTTGAAAACGGACCATTTTCCACATTTCTGAAGCATGACGTAATGGGGGGGTGTTATCTCTTTTGTCGAAAATCAGCCGTTTTTGCTTGAACATTAAATGCCTCCAAATGGTATTTAATTAACTTCCCGGGGTGAAGAATTCCTTTTTGAGAACTCAGAGTGAGTAAATTGGCCATTTTCATGCACTTTTAACCATTCCATAAATCTTGTGTTTAGGGCCCCTGGAAGCATGAAAATCACTTTAAACATGCTAATTTTAGCTCTAACACTGATGATCCACCTACAAATGTGAACTGACGTTCAAAAATAAAACATTCGAAAACGGACCATTCTCCACATTTCTGAAGCATGACGTAATGGGGGGGTGTTATCTCTTTTGTCGAAAATCAGCCGTTTTTGCTTGAACATTAAATGCCTCCAAATGGTATTTAATTCACTTCCCAAGCCCCTGGATGCATGAAAATCACTTTAAACATGCTAATTTTAGCTCTAACACTGATGATCCACGTACAAATGTGAACTGACGTTCAAAAATAAAACATTTGAAAACGGACCATTTTCCACATTTCTGAAGCATGACGTAATGGGGGGGTGTTATCTCTTTTGTCGAAAATCAGCCGTTTTTGCTTGAACATTAAATGCCTCCAAATGGTATTTAATTAACTTCCCGGAGTGAAGAAACCCTTTTTGAGAACTCAGAGTGAGTAAATTGGCCATTTTCATGCACTTTTAACCATTCCATAAATCTTGTGTTTAGGGCCCCTGGAAGCATGAAAATCACTTTAAACATGCTAATTTTAGCTCTAACACTGATGATCCACCTACAAATGTGAACTGACGTTCAAAAATAAAACATTTGAAAACGGACCATTTTCCACATTTCTAAAGCATGACGTAATGGGGGGGTGTTATCTCTTTTGTCGAAAATCAGCCGTTTTTGCTTGAACATTAAATGCCTCCAAATGGTATTTAATTAACTTCCCGGGGTGAAGAAACCCTTTTTGAGAACTCAGAGTGAGTAAATTGGCCATTTTCATGCACTTTTAACCATTCCATAAATCTTGTGTTTAGGGCCCCTAAAGCATGAAAATCACTTTAAACATGCTAATTTTAGCTCTAACACTGATGATCCACCTACAAATGTGAACTGACGTTCAAAAATAAAACATTTGAAAACTGACCATTCTCCACATTTCTGAAGCATGACGTAATGGGGGGGTGTTATCTCTTTTGTCGAAAATCAGCCGTTTTTGCTTGAACATTAAATGCCTCCAAATGGTATTTAATTCACTTTCCGAGCCCTTGGAAGCATGAAAATTACTTTAAACATGCTAATTTTAGCTCTAACACTGATGATCCACCTACAAATGTGAACTGACGTTCAAAAATAAAACATTTGAAAACGGACCATTTTTCACATTTCTGAAGCATGACGTAATGGGGGGGTGTTATCTCTTTTGTCGAAAATCAGCCGTTTTTGCTTGAACATTAAATGCCTCCAAATGGTATTTAATTAACTTCCCGGGGTGAAGAAACCCTTTTTGAGAACTCAGAGTGAGTAAATTGGCCATTTTCATGCACTTTTAACCATTCCATAAATCTTGTGTTTAGGGCCCCTGGAAGCATGAAAATCACTTTAAACATGCTAATTTTAGCTCTAACACTGATGATCAACCTACAAATGTGATCTGACGTTCAAAAATAAAACATTTGAAAAGGGACCATTTTCCACATTTCTGAAGCATGACGTAATGGGGGGGTGTTATCTCTTTTGTCGAAAATCTGCCGTTTTTGCTTGAACATTAAATGCCTCCAAATGGTATTTAATTCACTTCCCGGGTGAAGAAACCCTTTTTGAGAACTCAGAGTGAGTAAATTGGCCATTTTCATGCACTTTTAACCATTCCATAAATCTTGTGTTTAGGGCCCCTGGAAGCATGAAAATCACTTTAAACATGCTAATTTTAGCTCTAACACTGATGATCCACCTACACATGTGAACTGACGTTCAAAAATAAAACATTTGAAAACGGACCATTTTCCACATTTCTGAAGCATGACGTAATGGGGGGGTGTTATCTCTTTTGTCGAAAATCAGCCGTTTTTGCTTGAACATTAAATGCCTCCAAATGGTATTTAATTAACTTCCCGGGGTGAAGAATTCCTTTTTGAGAACTCAGAGTGAGTAAATTGGCCATTTTCATGCACTTTTAACCATTCCATAAATCTTGTGTTTAGGGCCCCTGGAAGCATGAAAATCACTTTAAACATGCTAATTTTAGCTCTAACACTGATGATCCACCTACAAATGTGAACTGACGTTCAAAAATAAAACATTCGAAAACGGACCATTCTCCACATTTCTGAAGCATGACGTAATGGGGGGGTGTTATCTCTTTTGTCGAAAATCAGCCGTTTTTGCTTGAACATTAAATGCCTCCAAATGGTATTTAATTCACTTCCCGAGCCCCTGGATGCATGAAAATCACTTTAAACATGCTAATTTTAGCTCTAACACTGATGATCCACGTACAAATGTGAACTGACGTTCAAAAATAAAACATTTGAAAACAGACCATTTTCCACATTTCTGAAGCATGTCGTAATGGGGGGGTGTTATCTCTTTTGTCGAAAATCAGCCGTTTTTGCTTGAACATTAAATGCCTCCAAATGGTATTTAATTAACTTCCCGGAATGAAGAAACCCTTTTTGAGAACTCAGAGTGAGTAAATTGGCCTCTTTCATGCACTTTTAACCATTCCATAAATCGTGTGTTTAGGGCCCCTGGAAGCATGAAAATCAATTTAAACATGCTAATTTTAGCTCTAACACTGATGATCCACCTACAAATGTGAACTGACGTTCAAAAATAAAACATTTGAAAACGGACCATTTTCCACATTTCTGAAGCATGACGTAATGGGGGGGTGTTATCTCTTTTGTCGAAAATCTGCCGTTTTTGCTTGAACATTAAATGCCTCCAAATGGTATTTAATTAACTTCCCGGAGTGAAGAAACCCTTTTTGAGAACTCAGAGTGAGTAAATTGGCCATTTTCATGCACTTTTAACCATTCCATAAATCTTGTGTTTAGGGCCCCTGGAAGCATGAAAATCACTTTAAACATGCTAATTTTAGCTCTAACACTGATGATCCACCTACAAATGTGAACTGACGTTCAAAAATAAAACATTTGAAAACGGACCATTTTCCACATTTCTGAAGCATGACGTAATGGGGGGGTGTTATCTCTTTTGTCGAAAATCAGCCGTTTTTGCTTGAACATTAAATGCCTCCAAATGGTATTTAATTAACTTCCCGGGGTGAAGAAACCCTTTTTGAGAACTCAGAGTGAGTAAATTTGCCATTTTCATGCACTTTTAACCATTCTATAAATCTTGTGTTTAGGGCCCCTGGAAGCATGAAAATCACTTTAAACATGCTAATTTTAGCTCTAACACTGATGATCCACCTACAAATGTGAACTGACGTTCAAAAATAAAACATTCGAAAACGGACCATTCTCCACATTTCTGAAGCATGACGTAATGGGGGGGTGTTATCTCTTTTGTCGAAAATCAGCCGTTTTTGCTTGAACATTAAATGCCTCCAAATGGTATTTAATTCACTTCCCGAGCCCCTGGACGCATGAAAATCACTTTAAACATGCTAATTTTAGCTCTAACACTGATGATCCACGTACAAATGTGAACTGACGTTCAAAAATAAAACATTTGAAAACGGACCATTTTCCACATTTCTGAAGCATGTCGTAATGGGGGGGTGTTATCTCTTTTGTCGAAAATCAGCCGTTTTTGCTTGAACATTAAATGCCTCCAAATGGTATTTAATTAACTTCCCGGAGTGAAGAAACCCTTTTTGAGAACTCAGAGTGAGTAAATTGGCCATTTTCATGCACTTTTAACCATTCCATAAATCGTGTGTTTAGGGCCCCTGGAAGCATGAAAATCACTTTAAACATGCTAATTTTAGCTCTAACACTGATGATCCACCTACAAATGTGAACTGACGTTCAAAAATAAAACATTTGAAAACGGACCATTTTCCACATTTCTGAAGCATGATGTAATGGGGGGGTGTTATCTCTTTTGTCGAAAATCAGCCGTTTTTGATTGAACATTAAATGCCTCCAAATGGTATTTAATTAACTTCCCGGAGTGAAGAAACCCTTTTTGAGAACTCAGAGTGAGTAAATTGGCCATTTTCATGCACATTTAACCATTCCATAAATTGTGTGTTTAGGGCCCCTGGAAGCATGAAAATCACTTTAAACATGCTAATTTTAGCTCTAACACTGATGATCCACCTACAAATGTGAACTGACGTTCAAAAATAAAACATTTGAAAACGGACCATTTTCCACATTTCTGAAGCATGACGTAATGGGGGGGTGTTATCTCTTTTGTCGAAAATCAGCCGTTTTTGCTTGAACATTAAATGCCTCCAAATGGTATTTAATTAACTTCCCGGGGTGAAGAAACCCTTTTTGAGAACTCAGAGTGAGTAAATTGGCCATTTTCATGCACTTTTAACCATTCCATAAATCTTGTGTTTAGGGCCCCTGGAAGCATGAAAATCACTTTAAACATGCTAATTTTAGCTCTAACACTGATGATCCACCTACAAATGTGAACTGACGTTCAAAAATAAAACATTCGAAAACGGACCATTCTCCACATTTCTGAAGCATGACTTAATGGGGGGGTGTTATCTCTTTTGTCGAAAATCAGCCATTTTTGCTTGAACATTAAATGCCTCCAAATGGTATTTAATTCACTTCCCGGGGAGAAGAAACCCTTTTTGAGAACTCAGAGTGAGTAAATTGGCCATTTTCATGCACTTTTAACCATTCCATAAATTGTGTGTTTAGGGCCCCTGGAAGCATGAAAATCACTTTAAACATGCTAATTTTAGCTCTAACACTGATGATCCACCTACAAATGTGAACTGACGTTCAAAAATAAAACATTTGAAAAAGGACCATTTTCCACATTTCTGAAGCATGACGTAATGGGGGGGGTGTTATCTCTTTTGTCGAAAATCAGCAGTATTTGCTTGAACATTAAATGCCTCCAAATGGTATTTAATTAACTTCCCGGGGTGAAGAATCCCTTTTTGAGAACTCAGAGTGAGTAAATTGGCCATTTTCATGCACTTTTAACCATTCCATAAATCTTGTGTTTAGGGCCCCTGGAAGCATGAAAATCACTTTAAACATGCTAACTTTAGCTCTAACACTGATGATCCACCTACAAATGTGAACTGACGTTCAAAAATAAAACATTTGAAAACCAACCATTTTCCAAATTTCTGAAGCATGACGTAATGGGGGGGGGTGTTATCTCTTTTGTCGAAAATCAGCCGTTTTTGCTTGAACATTAAATGCCTCCAAATGGTATTTAATTAACTTCCCGGGGTGAAGAAACCCTTTTTGAGAACTCAGAGTGAGTAAATTGGCCATTTTCATGCACTTTTAACCATTCCATAAATCTTGTGTTTAGGGCCCCTGGAAGCATGAAAATCACTTTAAACATGCTAATTTTAGCTCTAACACTGATGATCCACCTACAAATGTGAACTGACGTTCAAAAATAAAACATTTAAAAACGGACCATTTTCCACATTTCTAAAGCATGACGTAATGGGGGGTTGTTATCTCTTTTGTCGAAAATCAGCCATTTTTGCTTGAACATTAAATGCCTCCAAATGGTATTTAATTCACTTCCCGGGGTGAAGAAACCCCTTTTTGAGAACTCAGAGTGAGTAAATTGGCCATTTTCATGCACTTTTAACCATTCCATAAATCTTGTGTTTAGGGCCCCTGGAAGCATGAAAATCACTTTAAACATGCTAATTTTAGCTCTAACACTGATGATCCACCTACAAATGTGAACTGACGTTCAAAAATAAAACATTTGAAAACGGACCATTTTCCACATTTCTAAAGCATGACGTAATGGGGGGGTGTTATCTCTTTTGTCGAAAATCAGCCGTTTTTGCTTGAACATTAAATGCCTCCAAATGGTATTTAATTAACTTCCCGGGGTGAAGAAACCCTTTTTGAGAACTCAGAGTGAGTAAATTGGCCATTTTCATGCACTTTTAACCATTCCATAAATCTTGTGTTTAGGGCCCCTAAAGCATGAAAATCACTTTAAACATGCTAATTTTAGCTCTAACACTGATGATCCACCTACAAATGTGAACTGACGTTCAAAAATAAAACATTTGAAAACGGACCATTCTCCACATTTCTGAAGCATGACGTAATGGGGGGGTGTTATCTCTTTTGTCGAAAATCAGCCGTTTTTGCTTGAACATTAAATGCCTCCAAATGGTATTTAATTCACTTTCCGAGCCCTTGGAAGCATGAAAATTACTTTAAACATGCTAATTTTAGCTCTAACACTGATGATCCACCTACAAATGTGAACTGACGTTCAAAAATAAAACATTTGAAAACGGACCATTTTCCACATTTCTGAAGCATGACGTAATGGGGGGGTGTTATCTCTTTTGTCGAAAATCAGCCGTTTTTGCTTGAACATTAAATGCCTCCAAATGGTATTTAATTAACTTCCCGGGGTGAAGAAACCCTTTTTGAGAACTCAGAGTGAGTAAATTGGCCATTTTCATGCACTTTTAACCATTCCATAAATCTTGTGTTTAGGGCCCCTGGAAGCATGAAAATCACTTTAAACATGCTAATTTTAGCTCTAACACTGATGATCAACCTACAAATGTGATCTGACGTTCAAAAATAAAACATTTGAAAAGGGACCATTTTCCACATTTCTGAAGCATGACGTAATGGGGGGGTGTTATCTCTTTTGTCGAAAATCAGCCGTTTTTGCTTGAACATTAAATGCCTCCAAATGGTATTTAATTCACTTCCCGGGGTGAAGAAACCCTTTTTGAGAACTCAGAGTGAGTAAATTGGCCATTTTCATGCACTATTAACCATTCCATAAATCTTGTGTTTAGGGCCCCTGGAAGCATGAAAATCACTTTAAACATGCTAATTTTAGCTCTAACACTGATGATCCACCTACACATGTGAACTGACGTTCAAAAATAAAACATTTGAAAACGGACCATTTTCCACATTTCTGAAGCATGACGTAATGGGGGGGTGTTATCTCTTTTGTCGAAAATCAGCCGTTTTTGCTTGAACATTAAATGCCTCCAAATGGTATTTAATTAACTTCCCGGGGTGAAGAATTCCTTTTTGAGAACTCAGAGTGAGTAAATTGGCCATTTTCATGCACTTTTAACCATTCCATAAATCTTGTGTTTAGGGCCCCTGGAAGCATGAAAATCACTTTAAACATGCTAATTTTAGCTCTAACACTGATGATCCACCTACAAATGTGAACTGACGTTCAAAAATAAAACATTCGAAAACGGACCATTCTCCACATTTCTGAAGCATGACGTAATGGGGGGGTGTTATCTCTTTTGTCGAAAATCAGCCGTTTTTGCTTGAACATTAAATGCCTCCAAATGGTATTTAATTCACTTCCCAAGCCCCTGGATGCATGAAAATCACTTTAAACATGCTAATTTTAGCTCTAACACTGATGATCCACGTACAAATGTGAACTGACGTTCAAAAATAAAACATTTGAAAACGGACCATTTTCCACATTTCTGAAGCATGACGTAATGGGGGGGTGTTATCTCTTTTGTCGAAAATCAGCCGTTTTTGCTTGAACATTAAATGCCTCCAAATGGTATTTAATTAACTTCCCGGAGTGAAGAAACCCTTTTTGAGAACTCAGAGTGAGTAAATTGGCCATTTTCATGCACTTTTAACCATTCCATAAATCTTGTGTTTAGGGCCCCTGGAAGCATGAAAATCACTTTAAACATGCTAATTTTAGCTCTAACACTGATGATCCACCTACAAATGTGAACTGACGTTCAAAAATAAAACATTTGAAAACGGACCATTTTCCACATTTCTAAAGCATGACGTAATGGGGGGGTGTTATCTCTTTTGTCGAAAATCAGCCGTTTTTGCTTGAACATTAAATGCCTCCAAATGGTATTTAATTAACTTCCCGGGGTGAAGAAACCCTTTTTGAGAACTCAGAGTGAGTAAATTGGCCATTTTCATGCACTTTTAACCATTCCATAAATCTTGTGTTTAGGGCCCCTGAAGCATGAAAATCACTTTAAACATGCTAATTTTAGCTCTAACACTGATGATCCACCTACAAATGTGAACTGACGTTCAAAAATAAAACATTTGAAAACTGACCATTCTCCACATTTCTGAAGCATGACGTAATGGGGGGGTGTTATCTCTTTTGTCGAAAATCAGCCGTTTTTGCTTGAACATTAAATGCCTCCAAATGGTATTTAATTCACTTTCCGAGCCCTTGGAAGCATGAAAATTACTTTAAACATGCTAATTTTAGCTCTAACACTGATGATCCACCTACAAATGTGAACTGACGTTCAAAAATAAAACATTTGAAAACGGACCATTTTCCACATTTCTGAAGCATGACGTAATGGGGGGGTGTTATCTCTTTTGTCGAAAATCAGCCGTTTTTGCTTGAACATTAAATGCCTCCAAATGGTATTTAATTAACTTCCCGGGGTGAAGAAACCCTTTTTGAGAACTCAGAGTGAGTAAATTGGCCATTTTCATGCACTTTTAACCATTCCATAAATCTTGTGTTTAGGGCCCCTGGAAGCATGAAAATCACTTTAAACATGCTAATTTTAGCTCTAACACTGATGATCAACCTACAAATGTGATCTGACGTTCAAAAATAAAACATTTGAAAAGGGACCATTTTCCACATTTCTGAAGCATGACGTAATGGGGGGGTGTTATCTCTTTTGTCGAAAATCTGCCGTTTTTGCTTGAACATTAAATGCCTCCAAATGGTATTTAATTCACTTCCCGGGTGAAGAAACCCTTTTTGAGAACTCAGAGTGAGTAAATTGGCCATTTTCATGCACTTTTAACCATTCCATAAATCTTGTGTTTAGGGCCCCTGGAAGCATGAAAATCACTTTAAACATGCTAATTTTAGCTCTAACACTGATGATCCACCTACACATGTGAACTGACGTTCAAAAATAAAACATTTGAAAACGGACCATTTTCCACATTTCTGAAGCATGACGTAATGGGGGGGTGTTATCTCTTTTGTCGAAAATCAGCCGTTTTTGCTTGAACATTAAATGCCTCCAAATGGTATTTAATTAACTTCCCGGGGTGAAGAATTCCTTTTTGAGAACTCAGAGTGAGTAAATTGGCCATTTTCATGCACTTTTAACCATTCCATAAATCTTGTGTTTAGGGCCCCTGGAAGCATGAAAATCACTTTAAACATGCTAATTTTAGCTCTAACACTGATGATCCACCTACAAATGTGAACTGACGTTCAAAAATAAAACATTCGAAAACGGACCATTCTCCACATTTCTGAAGCATGACGTAATGGGGGGGTGTTATCTCTTTTGTCGAAAATCAGCCGTTTTTGCTTGAACATTAAATGCCTCCAAATGGTATTTAATTCACTTCCCGAGCCCCTGGATGCATGAAAATCACTTTAAACATGCTAATTTTAGCTCTAACACTGATGATCCACGTACAAATGTGAACTGACGTTCAAAAATAAAACATTTGAAAACAGACCATTTTCCACATTTCTGAAGCATGTCGTAATGGGGGGGTGTTATCTCTTTTGTCGAAAATCAGCCGTTTTTGCTTGAACATTAAATGCCTCCAAATGGTATTTAATTAACTTCCCGGAATGAAGAAACCCTTTTTGAGAACTCAGAGTGAGTAAATTGGCCTCTTTCATGCACTTTTAACCATTCCATAAATCGTGTGTTTAGGGCCCCTGGAAGCATGAAAATCAATTTAAACATGCTAATTTTAGCTCTAACACTGATGATCCACCTACAAATGTGAACTGACGTTCAAAAATAAAACATTTGAAAACGGACCATTTTCCACATTTCTGAAGCATGACGTAATGGGGGGGTGTTATCTCTTTTGTCGAAAATCTGCCGTTTTTGCTTGAACATTAAATGCCTCCAAATGGTATTTAATTAACTTCCCGGAGTGAAGAAACCCTTTTTGAGAACTCAGAGTGAGTAAATTGGCCATTTTCATGCACTTTTAACCATTCCATAAATCTTGTGTTTAGGGCCCCTGGAAGCATGAAAATCACTTTAAACATGCTAATTTTAGCTCTAACACTGATGATCCACCTACAAATGTGAACTGACGTTCAAAAATAAAACATTTGAAAACGGACCATTTTCCACATTTCTGAAGCATGACGTAATGGGGGGGTGTTATCTCTTTTGTCGAAAATCAGCCGTTTTTGCTTGAACATTAAATGCCTCCAAATGGTATTTAATTAACTTCCCGGGGTGAAGAAACCCTTTTTGAGAACTCAGAGTGAGTAAATTTGCCATTTTCATGCACTTTTAACCATTCTATAAATCTTGTGTTTAGGGCCCCTGGAAGCATGAAAATCACTTTAAACATGCTAATTTTAGCTCTAACACTGATGATCCACCTACAAATGTGAACTGACGTTCAAAAATAAAACATTCGAAAACGGACCATTCTCCACATTTCTGAAGCATGACGTAATGGGGGGGTGTTATCTCTTTTGTCGAAAATCAGCCGTTTTTGCTTGAACATTAAATGCCTCCAAATGGTATTTAATTCACTTCCCGAGCCCCTGGACGCATGAAAATCACTTTAAACATGCTAATTTTAGCTCTAACACTGATGATCCACGTACAAATGTGAACTGACGTTCAAAAATAAAACATTTGAAAACGGACCATTTTCCACATTTCTGAAGCATGTCGTAATGGGGGGGTGTTTTCTCTTTTGTCGAAAATCAGCCGTTTTTGCTTGAACATTAAATGCCTCCAAATGGTATTTAATTAACTTCCCGGAGTGAAGAAACCCTTTTTGAGAACTCAGAGTGAGTAAATTGGCCATTTTCATGCACTTTTAACCATTCCATAAATCGTGTGTTTAGGGCCCCTGGAAGCATGAAAATCACTTTAAACATGCTAATTTTAGCTCTAACACTGATGATCCACCTACAAATGTGAACTGACGTTCAAAAATAAAACATTTGAAAACGGACCATTTTCCACATTTCTGAAGCATGATGTAATGGGGGGGTGTTATCTCTTTTGTCGAAAATCAGCCGTTTTTGATTGAACATTAAATGCCTCCAAATGGTATTTAATTAACTTCCCGGAGTGAAGAAACCCTTTTTGAGAACTCAGAGTGAGTAAATTGGCCATTTTCATGCACATTTAACCATTCCATAAATTGTGTGTTTAGGGCCCCTGGAAGCATGAAAATCACTTTAAACATGCTAATTTTAGCTCTAACACTGATGATCCACCTACAAATGTGAACTGACGTTCAAAAATAAAACATTTGAAAACGGACCATTTTCCACATTTCTGAAGCATGACGTAATGGGGGGGTGTTATCTCTTTTGTCGAAAATCAGCCGTTTTTGCTTGAACATTAAATGCCTCCAAATGGTATTTAATTAACTTCCCGGGGTGAAGAAAGCCTTTTTGAGAACTCAGAGTGAGTAAATTGGCCATTTTCATGCACTTTTAACCATTCCATAAATCTTGTGTTTATGGCCCCTGGAAGCATGAAAATCACTTTAAACATGCTAATTTTAGCTCTAACACTGATGATCCACCTACAAATGTGAACTGACGTTCAAAAATAAAACATTCGAAAACGGACCATTCTCCACATTTCTGAAGCATGACTTAATGGGGGGGTGTTATCTCTTTTGTCGAAAATCAGCCATTTTTGCTTGAACATTAAATGCCTCCAAATGGTATTTAATTCACTTCCCGGGGAGAAGAAACCCTTTTTGAGAACTCAGAGTGAGTAAATTGGCCATTTTCATGCACTTTTAACCATTCCATAAATCTTGTGTTTAGGGCCCCTGGAAGCATGAAAATCACTTTAAACATGCTAATTTTAGCTCTAACACTGATGATCAACCTACAAATGTGAACTGACGTTCAAAAATAAAACATTTGAAAACGGACCATTTTCCACATTTCTGAAGCATGACGTAATGGGGGGGTGTTATCTCTTGTCGAAAATCAGCCGTTTTTGCTTGAACATTAAATGCCTCCAAATTGTATTTAATTAACTTCCCGGGGTGAAGAAACCCTTTTTGAGAACTCAGAGTGAGTAAATTGGCCATTTTCGTGCACTTTTAACCATTCCATAAATATTGTGTTTAGGGCCACTGGAAGCATGAAAATCACTTTAAACATGCTAATTTTAGCTCTAACACTGACGATCCACCTACAAATGTGAACTGACGTTCAAAAATAAAACATTTGAAAACGGACCATTTTCCACATTTCTGAAGCATGACGTAATGGGGGGGTGTTATCTCTTTTGTCGAAAATCAGCCGTTTTTGCTTGAACATTAAATGCCTCCAAATGGTATTTAATTAACTTCCCGGAGTGAAGAAACCCTTTTTGAGAACTCAGAGTGAGTAAATTGGCCATTTTCATGCACTTTTAACCATTCCATAAATCTTGTGTTTAGGGCCCCTGGAAGCATGAAAATCACTTTAAACATGCTAATTTTAGCTCTAACACTGATGATCCACCTACAAATGTGAACTGACGTTCAAAAATAAAACATTTGAAAACGGACCATTTTCCACATTTCTGAAGCATGATGTAATGGGGGGGTGTTATCTCTTTTGTCGAAAATCAGCTGTTTTTGCTTGAACATTAAATGCCTCCAAATGGTATTTAATTAACTTCCCGGGGTGAAGAATTCCTTTTTGAGAACTCAGAGTGAGTAAATTGGCCATTTTCATGCACTTTTAACCATTCCATAAATCTTGTGTTTAGGGCCCCTGGAAGCATGAAAATCACTTTAAACATGCTAATTTTAGCTCTAACACTGATGATCCACCTACAAATGTGAACTGACGTTCAAAAATAAAACATTCGAAAACGGACCATTTTCCACATTTCTGAAGCATGTCGTAATGGGGGGGTGTTATCTCTTTTGTCGAAAATCAGCCGTTTTTGCTTGAACATTAAATGCCTCCAAATGGTATTTAATTAACTTCCCGGGGTGAAGAAACCCTTTTTGAGAACTCAGAGTGAGTAAATTGGCCATTTTCATGCACTTTTAACATTCCATAAATCTTGTGTTCAGGGCCCCTGGAAGCATGAAAATCACTTTAAACATGCTAATTTTAGCTCTAACACTGATGATCCACCTACAAATGTGAACTGACGTTCAAAAATAAAACATTCGAAAACGGACCATTCTCCACATTTCTGAAGCATGACGTAATGGGGGGGTGTTATCTCTTTTGTCGAAAATCAGCCGTTTTTGCTTGAACATTAAATGCCTCCAAATGGTATTTAATTCACTTCCCGAGCCCCTGGAAGCATGAAAATCACTTTAAACATGCTAATTTTAGCTCTAACACTGATGATCCACGTACAAATGTGAACTGACGTTCAAAAATAAAACATTTGAAAACGGACCATTTTCCACATTTCTGAAGCATGACGTAATGGGGGGGTGTTATCTCTTTTGTCGAAAATCAGCCGTTTTTGCTTGAACAATAAATGCCTCCAAATGGTATTTAATTAACTTCCCGGGGTGAAGAAACCCTTTTTGAGATCTCAGAGTGAATAAATTGGCCATTTTCATGCACTTTTAACCATTCCATAAATCTTGTGTTTAGAGCCCCTGGAAGCATGAAAATCACTTTAAACATGCTAATTTTAGCTCTAACACTGATGATCAACCTACAAATGTGAACTGACGTTTAAAAATAAAACATTTGAAAACGGACCATTTTCCACATTTCTGAAGCATGACGTAATGGGGGGGTGTTATCTCTTTTGTCGAAAATAAGCCGTTTTTGCTTGAACATTAAATGCCTCCAAATGGAATTTAATTAAATTCCCGGGGTGAAGAAACCCTTTTTGAGAACTCAGTGTGAGTAAATTGGCCATTTTCATGCACTTTTAACCATTCCATAAATCTTGTGTTTAGGGCCCCTGGAAGCATGGAAATCACTTTAAACATGCTAATTTGAGCTCTAACACTTATGATCCACCTACAAATGTGAACTGACGTTCAAAAATAAAACATTTGAAAACGGACCATTTTCCACATTTCTGAAGCATGACGTAATGGGGGGGTGTTATCTCTTTTGTCGAAAATCAGCCGTTTTTGCTTGAACATTAAATGCCTCCAAATGGTATTTAATTAACTTCCCGGAGTGAAGAAACCCTTTTAGAGAACTCAGAGTGAGTAAATTGGCCATTTTCATGCACTTTTAACCATTCCATAAATCTTGTGTTTAGGGCCCCTGGAAGCATGAAAATCACTTTAAACATGCTAATTTTAGCTCTAACACTGATGATCCACCTACAAATGTGAACTGACGTTCAAAAATAAAACATTTGAAAACGGACCATTTTCCACATTTCTGAAGCATGACGTAATGGGGGGGTGTTATCTCTTTTGTCGAAAATCAGCCGTTTTTGCATGAACATTAAATGCCTCCAAATGGTATTTAATTAACTTCCCGGAGTGAAGAAACCCTTTTTGAGAACTCAGAGTGACTAAATTGGCCATTTTCATGCACTTTTAACCATTCCATAAATCTTGTGTTTAGGGCCCCTGGAAGCACGAAAATCACTTTAAACATGCTAATTTTAGCTCTAACACTGATGATCCACCTACAAATGTGAACTGACGTTAAAAAATAAAACATTTGAAAACGGACCATTTTCCACATTTCTGAAGCATGACGTAATGGGGGGGTGTTATCTCTTTTGTCGAAAATCAGCCGTTTTTGCATGAACATTAAATGCCTCCAAATGGTATTTAATTAACTTCCCGGAGTGAAGAAACCCTTTTTGAGAACTCAGAGTGACTAAATTGGCCATTTTCATGCACTTTTAACCATTCCATAAATCTTGTGTTTAGGGCCCCTGGAAGCATGAAAATCACTTTAAACATGCTAATTTTAGCTCTAACACTGATGATCCACCTACAAATGTGAACTGACGTTCAAAAATAAAACATTTGAAAACGGACCATTTTCCACATTTCTGAAGCATGACGTAATGGGGGGGTGTTATCTCTTTTGTCGAAAATCAGCCGTTTTTGCTTGAACATTAAATGCCTCCAAATGGTATTTAATTCACTTCCCGGGGTGAAGAAACCCCTTTTTGAGAACTCAGAGTGAGTAAATTGGCCATTTTCATGCACTTTTAACCATTCCATAAATCTTGTGTTTAGGGCCCCTGGAAGCATGAAAATCACTTTAAACATGCTAATTTTAGCTCTAACACTGATGATCCACCTACAAATGTGAACTGACGTTCAAAAATAAAACATTTGAAAACGGACCATTTTCCACATTTCTAAAGCATGACGTAATGGGGGGGTGTTATCTCTTTTGTCGAAAATCAGCCGTTTTTGCTTGAACATTAAATGCCTCCAAATGGTATTTAATTAACTTCCCGGGGTGAAGAAACCCTTTTTGAGAACTCAGAGTGAGTAAATTGGCCATTTTCATGCACTTTTAACCATTCCATAAATCTTGTGTTTAGGGCCCCTGGAAGCATGAACATCACTTTAAACATGCTAATTTTAGCTCTAACACTGATGATCCACCTACAAATGTGAACTGACGTTCAAAAATAAAACATTCGAAAACGGACCATTCTCCACATTTCTGAAGCATGACGTAATGGGGGGGGTGTTATCTCTTTTGTCGAAAATCAGCCGTTTTTGCTTGAACATTAAATGCCTCCAAATGGTATTTAATTCACTTCCCGAGCCCCTGGAAGCATGAAAATCACTTTAAACATGCTAATTTTAGCTCTAACACTGATGATCCACGTACAAATGTGAACTGACGTTCAAAAATAAAACATTTGAAAACGGACCATTTTCCACATTTCTGAAGCATGACGTAATGGGGGGGGGTGTTATCTCTTTTGTCGAAAATCAGCCGTTTTTGCTTGAACATTAAATGCCTCCAAATGGTATTTAATTAACTTCCCGGGGTGAAGAAACCCTTTTTGAGAACTCAGAGTGAGTAAATTGGCCATTTTCATGCACTTTTAACCATTCCATAAATCTTGTGTTTAGGGCCCCTGGAAGCATGAAAATCACTTTAAACATGCTAATTTTAGCTCTAACACTGATGATCAACCTACAAATGTGAACTGACGTTCAAAAATAAAATATTTGAAAACGGACCATTTTCCAAATTTCTGAAGCATGACGAAATGGGGGGGTGTTATCTCTTTTGTCGAAAATCAGCCGTTTTTGCTTGAACATTAAATGCCTCCAAATGGTATTTAATTAACTTCCCGGGTGAAGAAACCCTTTTTGAGAACTCAAAGTGAGTAAATTGGCCATTTTCATGCACTTTTAACCATTCCATAAATCTTGTGTTTAGGGCCCCTGGAAGCATGAAAATCACTTTAAACATGCTAATTTTAGCTCTAACACTGATGATCCACCTACAAATGTGAACTGACGTTCAAAAATAAAACATTCGAAAACGGACCATTCTCCACATTTCTGAAGCATGACGTAATGGGGGGGGTGTTATCTCTTTTGTCGAAAATCAGCCGTTTTTGCTTGAACATTAAATGCCTCCAAATGGTATTTAATTCACTTCCCGAGCCCCTGGAAGCATGAAAATCACTTTAAACATGCTAATTTTAGCTCTAACACTGATGATCCACGTACAAATGTGAACTGACGTTCAAAAATAAAACATTTGAAAACGGACCATTTTCCACTTTTCTGAAGCATGACGTAATGGGGGGGGGGTGTTATCTCTTTTGTCGAAAATCAGCCATTTTTGCTTGAACATTAAATGCCTCCAAATGGTATTTAATTAACTTTCCGGGGTGAAGAAACCCTTTTTGAGAACTCAGAGTGAGTAAATTGGCCATTTTCATGCACTTTTAACCATTCCATAAATCTTGTGTTTAGGGCCCCTGGAAGCATGAAAATCACTTTAAACATGCTAATTGTAGCTCTAACACTGATGATCCACCTACAAATGTGAACTGACGTTCAAAAATAAAACATTTGAAAACGGACCATTTTTCAAATTTCTGAAGCATGACGTAATGGGGGGTGTCATCTCTTTTGTCGAAAATCAGCCGTTTTTGCTTGAACATTAAATGCCTCCAAATATATTTAATTAACTTCCCGGGGTGAAGAAACCCTTTTTGAGAACTCAGAGTGAGTAAATTGGCCATTTTCATGCACTTTTAACCATTCCATAAATCTCGTGTTTATGGCCCCTGGAAGCATGAAAATCACTTTAAACATGCTAATTTTAGCTCTAACCCTGATGATCCACCTACAAATGTGAACTGACGTTCAAAAATAAAACATTTGAAAACGGACCATTTTCCACATTTCTGAAGCATGACGTAATGGGGGGGTGTTATCTCTTTTGTCGAAAATCAGCCGTTTTTGCTTGAACATTAAATGCCTCCAAATGGTATTTAATTAACTTCCCGGGGTGAAGAAACCCTTTTTGAGAACTCAGAGTGAGTAAATTTACCATTTTCATGCACTTTTAACCATTCCATAAATCTTGTGTTTAGGGCCCCTGGAAGCATGAAAATCACTTTAAACATGCTAATTTTAGCTCTAACACTGATGATCCACCTACAAATGTGAACTGACGTTCAAAAATAAAACATTTGAAAAAGGACCATTTTCCACATTTCTGAAGCATGACGTAATGGGGGGGGTGTTATCTCTTTTGTCGAAAATCAGCAGTATTTGCTTGAACATTAAATGCCTCCAAATGGTATTTAATTAACTTCCCGGGGTGAAGAATCCCTTTTTGAGAACTCAGAGTGAGTAAATTGGCCATTTTCATGCACTTTTAACCATTCCATAAATCTTGTGTTTAGGGCCCCTGGAAGCATGAAAATCACTTTAAACATGCTAACTTTAGCTCTAACACTGATGATCCACCTACAAATGTGAACTGACGTTCAAAAATAAAACATTTGAAAACCAACCATTTTCCAAATTTCTGAAGCATGACGTAATGGGGGGGGGGTGTTATCTCTTTTGTCGAAAATCAGCCGTTTTTGCTTGAACATTAAATGCCTCCAAATGGTATTTAATTAACTTCCCGGGGTGAAGAAACCCTTTTTGAGAACTCAGAGTGAGTAAATTGGCCATTTTCATGCACTTTTAACCATTCCATAAATCTTGTGTTTAGGGCCCCTGGAAGCATGAAAATCACTTTAAACATGCTAATTTTAGCTCTAACACTGATGATCCACCTACAAATGTGAACTGACGTTCAAAAATAAAACATTTAAAAACGGACCATTTTCCACATTTCTAAAGCATGACGTAATGGGGGGTTGTTATCTCTTTTGTCGAAAATCAGCCATTTTTGCTTGAACATTAAATGCCTCCAAATGGTATTTAATTCACTTCCCGGGGTGAAGAAACCCCTTTTTGAGAACTCAGAGTGAGTAAATTGGCCATTTTCATGCACTTTTAACCATTCCATAAATCTTGTGTTTAGGGCCCCTGGAAGCATGAAAATCACTTTAAACATGCTAATTTTAGCTCTAACACTGATGATCCACCTACAAATGTGAACTGACGTTCAAAAATAAAACATTTGAAAACGGACCATTTTCCACATTTCTAAAGCATGACGTAATGGGGGGGTGTTATCTCTTTTGTCGAAAATCAGCCGTTTTTGCTTGAACATTAAATGCCTCCAAATGGTATTTAATTAACTTCCCGGGGTGAAGAAACCCTTTTTGAGAACTCAGAGTGAGTAAATTGGCCATTTTCATGCACTTTTAACCATTCCATAAATCTTGTGTTTAGGGCCCCTAAAGCATGAAAATCACTTTAAACATGCTAATTTTAGCTCTAACACTGATGATCCACCTACAAATGTGAACTGACGTTCAAAAATAAAACATTTGAAAACGGACCATTCTCCACATTTCTGAAGCATGACGTAATGGGGGGGTGTTATCTCTTTTGTCGAAAATCAGCCGTTTTTGCTTGAACATTAAATGCCTCCAAATGGTATTTAATTCACTTTCCGAGCCCTTGGAAGCATGAAAATTACTTTAAACATGCTAATTTTAGCTCTAACACTGATGATCCACCTACAAATGTGAACTGACGTTCAAAAATAAAACATTTGAAAACGGACCATTTTCCACATTTCTGAAGCATGACGTAATGGGGGGGTGTTATCTCTTTTGTCGAAAATCAGCCGTTTTTGCTTGAACATTAAATGCCTCCAAATGGTATTTAATTAACTTCCCGGGGTGAAGAAACCCTTTTTGAGAACTCAGAGTGAGTAAATTGGCCATTTTCATGCACTTTTAACCATTCCATAAATCTTGTGTTTAGGGCCCCTGGAAGCATGAAAATCACTTTAAACATGCTAATTTTAGCTCTAACACTGATGATCAACCTACAAATGTGATCTGACGTTCAAAAATAAAACATTTGAAAAGGGACCATTTTCCACATTTCTGAAGCATGACGTAATGGGGGGGTGTTATCTCTTTTGTCGAAAATCAGCCGTTTTTGCTTGAACATTAAATGCCTCCAAATGGTATTTAATTCACTTCCCGGGGTGAAGAAACCCTTTTTGAGAACTCAGAGTGAGTAAATTGGCCATTTTCATGCACTATTAACCATTCCATAAATCTTGTGTTTAGGGCCCCTGGAAGCATGAAAATCACTTTAAACATGCTAATTTTAGCTCTAACACTGATGATCCACCTACACATGTGAACTGACGTTCAAAAATAAAACATTTGAAAACGGACCATTTTCCACATTTCTGAAGCATGACGTAATGGGGGGGTGTTATCTCTTTTGTCGAAAATCAGCCGTTTTTGCTTGAACATTAAATGCCTCCAAATGGTATTTAATTAACTTCCCGGGGTGAAGAATTCCTTTTTGAGAACTCAGAGTGAGTAAATTGGCCATTTTCATGCACTTTTAACCATTCCATAAATCTTGTGTTTAGGGCCCCTGGAAGCATGAAAATCACTTTAAACATGCTAATTTTAGCTCTAACACTGATGATCCACCTACAAATGTGAACTGACGTTCAAAAATAAAACATTCGAAAACGGACCATTCTCCACATTTCTGAAGCATGACGTAATGGGGGGGTGTTATCTCTTTTGTCGAAAATCAGCCGTTTTTGCTTGAACATTAAATGCCTCCAAATGGTATTTAATTCACTTCCCGAGCCCCTGGATGCATGAAAATCACTTTAAACATGCTAATTTTAGCTCTAACACTGATGATCCACGTACAAATGTGAACTGACGTTCAAAAATAAAACATTTGAAAACGGACCATTTTCCACATTTCTGAAGCATGACGTAATGGGGGGGTGTTATCTCTTTTGTCGAAAATCAGCCGTTTTTGCTTGAACATTAAATGCCTCCAAATGGTATTTAATTAACTTCCCGGAGTGAAGAAACCCTTTTTGAGAACTCAGAGTGAGTAAATTGGCCATTTTCATGCACTTTTAACCATTCCATAAATCTTGTGTTTAGGGCCCCTGGAAGCATGAAAATCACTTTAAACATGCTAATTTTAGCTCTAACACTGATGATCCACCTACAAATGTGAACTGACGTTCAAAAATAAAACATTTGAAAACGGACCATTTTCCACATTTCTAAAGCATGACGTAATGGGGGGGTGTTATCTCTTTTGTCGAAAATCAGCCGTTTTTGCTTGAACATTAAATGCCTCCAAATGGTATTTAATTAACTTCCCGGGGTGAAGAAACCCTTTTTGAGAACTCAGAGTGAGTAAATTGGCCATTTTCATGCACTTTTAACCATTCCATAAATCTTGTGTTTAGGGCCCCTAAAGCATGAAAATCACTTTAAACATGCTAATTTTAGCTCTAACACTGATGATCCACCTACAAATGTGAACTGACGTTCAAAAATAAAACATTTGAAAACGGACCATTCTCCACATTTCTGAAGCATGACGTAATGGGGGGGTGTTATCTCTTTTGTCGAAAATCAGCCGTTTTTGCTTGAACATTAAATGCCTCCAAATGGTATTTAATTCACTTTCCGAGCCCTTGGAAGCATGAAAATTACTTTAAACATGCTAATTTTAGCTCTAACACTGATGATCCACCTACAAATGTGAACTGACGTTCAAAAATAAAACATTTGAAAACGGACCATTTTCCACATTTCTGAAGCATGACGTAATGGGGGGGTGTTATCTCTTTTGTCGAAAATCAGCCGTTTTTGCTTGAACATTAAATGCCTCCAAATGGTATTTAATTAACTTCCCGGGGTGAAGAAACCCTTTTTGAGAACTCAGAGTGAGTAAATTGGCCATTTTCATGCACTTTTAACCATTCCATAAATCTTGTGTTTAGGGCCCCTGGAAGCATGAAAATCACTTTAAACATGCTAATTTTAGCTCTAACACTGATGATCAACCTACAAATGTGATCTGACGTTCAAAAATAAAACATTTGAAAAGGGACCATTTTCCACATTTCTGAAGCATGACGTAATGGGGGGGTGTTATCTCTTTTGTCGAAAATCAGCCGTTTTTGCTTGAACATTAAATGCCTCCAAATGGTATTTAATTCACTTCCCGGGTGAAGAAACCCTTTTTGAGAACTCAGAGTGAGTAAATTGGCCATTTTCATGCACTTTTACCCATTCCATAAATCTTGTGTTTAGGGCCCCTGGAAGCATGAAAATCACTTTAAACATGCTAATTTTAGCTCTAACACTGATGATCCACCTACACATGTGAACTGACGTTCAAAAATAAAACATTTGAAAACGGACCATTTTCCACATTTCTGAAGCATGACGTAATGGGGGGGTGTTATCTCTTTTGTCGAAAATCAGCCGTTTTTGCTTGAACATTAAATGCCTCCAAATGGTATTTAATTAACTTCCCGGGGTGAAGAATTCCTTTTTGAGAACTCAGAGTGAGTAAATTGGCCATTTTCATGCACTTTTAACCATTCCATAAATCTTGTGTTTAGGGCCCCTGGAAGCATGAAAATCACTTTAAACATGCTAATTTTAGCTCTAACACTGATGATCCACCTACAAATGTGAACTGACGTTCAAAAATAAAACATTCGAAAACGGACCATTCTCCACATTTCTGAAGCATGACGTAATGGGGGGGTGTTATCTCTTTTGTCGAAAATCAGCCGTTTTTGCTTGAACATTAAATGCCTCCAAATGGTATTTAATTCACTTCCCGAGCCCCTGGATGCATGAAAATCACTTTAAACATGCTAATTTTAGCTCTAACACTGATGATCCACGTACAAATGTGAACTGACGTTCAAAAATAAAACATTTGAAAACAGACCATTTTCCACATTTCTGAAGCATGTCGTAATGGGGGGGTGTTATCTCTTTTGTCGAAAATCAGCCGTTTTTGCTTGAACATTAAATGCCTCCAAATGGTATTTAATTAACTTCCCGGAATGAAGAAACCCTTTTTGAGAACTCAGAGTGAGTAAATTGGCCTCTTTCATGCACTTTTAACCATTCCATAAATCGTGTGTTTAGGGCCCCTGGAAGCATGAAAATCAATTTAAACATGCTAATTTTAGCTCTAACACTGATGATCCACCTACAAATGTGAACTGACGTTCAAAAATAAAACATTTGAAAACGGACCATTTTCCACATTTCTGAAGCATGACGTAATGGGGGGGTGTTATCTCTTTTGTCGAAAATCTGCCGTTTTTGCTTGAACATTAAATGCCTCCAAATGGTATTTAATTAACTTCCCGGAGTGAAGAAACCCTTTTTGAGAACTCAGAGTGAGTAAATTGGCCATTTTCATGCACTTTTAACCATTCCATAAATCTTGTGTTTAGGGCCCCTGGAAGCATGAAAATCACTTTAAACATGCTAATTTTAGCTCTAACACTGATGATCCACCTACAAATGTGAACTGACGTTCAAAAATAAAACATTTGAAAACGGACCATTTTCCACATTTCTGAAGCATGACGTAATGGGGGGGTGTTATCTCTTTTGTCGAAAATCAGCCGTTTTTGCTTGAACATTAAATGCCTCCAAATGGTATTTAATTAACTTCCCGGGGTGAAGAAACCCTTTTTGAGAACTCAGAGTGAGTAAATTTGCCATTTTCATGCACTTTTAACCATTCTATAAATCTTGTGTTTAGGGCCCCTGGAAGCATGAAAATCACTTTAAACATGCTAATTTTAGCTCTAACACTGATGATCCACCTACAAATGTGAACTGACGTTCAAAAATAAAACATTCGAAAACGGACCATTCTCCACATTTCTGAAGCATGACGTAATGGGGGGGTGTTATCTCTTTTGTCGAAAATCAGCCGTTTTTGCTTGAACATTAAATGCCTCCAAATGGTATTTAATTAACTTCCCGGAGTGAAGAAACCCTTTTTGAGAACTCAGAGTGAGTAAATTGGCCATTTTCATGCACTTTTAACCATTCCATAAATCGTGTGTTTAGGGCCCCTGGAAGCATGAAAATCACTTTAAACATGCTAATTTTACTTCCCGAGCCCCTGGACGCATGAAAATCACTTTAAACATGCTAATTTTAGCTCTAACACTGATGATCCACGTACAAATGTGAACTGACGTTCAAAAATAAAACATTTGAAAACGGACCATTTTCCACATTTCTGAAGCATGTCGTAATGGGGGGGTGTTATCTCTTTTGTCGAAAATCAGCCGTTTTTGCTTGAACATTAAATGCCTCCAAATGGTATTTAATTAACTTCCCGGAGTGAAGAAACCCTTTTTGAGAACTCAGAGTGAGTAAATTGGCCATTTTCATGCACTTTTAACCATTCCATAAATCGTGTGTTTAGGGCCCCTGGAAGCATGAAAATCACTTTAAACATGCTAATTTTAGCTCTAACACTGATGATCCACCTACAAATGTGAACTGACGTTCAAAAATAAAACATTTGAAAACGGACCATTTTCCACATTTCTGAAGCATGATGTAATGGGGGGGTGTTATCTCTTTTGTCGAAAATCAGCCGTTTTTGATTGAACATTAAATGCCTCCAAATGGTATTTAATTAACTTCCCGGAGTGAAGAAACCCTTTTTGAGAACTCAGAGTGAGTAAATTGGCCATTTTCATGCACATTTAACCATTCCATAAATTGTGTGTTTAGGGCCCCTGGAAGCATGAAAATCACTTTAAACATGCTAATTTTAGCTCTAACACTGATGATCCACCTACAAATGTGAACTGACGTTCAAAAATAAAACATTTGAAAACGGACCATTTTCCACATTTCTGAAGCATGACGTAATGGGGGGGTGTTATCTCTTTTGTCGAAAATCAGCCGTTTTTGCTTGAACATTAAATGCCTCCAAATGGTATTTAATTAACTTCCCGGGGTGAAGAAACCCTTTTTGAGAACTCAGAGTGAGTAAATTGGCCATTTTCATGCACTTTTAACCATTCCATAAATCTTGTGTTTAGGGCCCTTGGAAGCATGAAAATCACTTTAAACATGCTAATTTTAGCTCTAACACTGATGATCCACCTACAAATGTGAACTGACGTTCAAAAATAAAACATTCGAAAACGGACCATTCTCCACATTTCTGAAGCATGACTTAATGGGGGGGTGTTATCTCTTTTGTCGAAAATCAGCCATTTTTGCTTGAACATTAAATGCCTCCAAATGGTATTTAATTCACTTCCCGGGGAGAAGAAACCCTTTTTGAGAACTCAGAGTGAGTAAATTGGCCATTTTCATGCACTTTTAACCATTCCATAAATCTTGTGTTTAGGGCCCCTGGAAGCATGAAAATCACTTTAAACATGCTAATTTTAGCTCTAACACTGATGATCAACCTACAAATGTGAACTGACGTTCAAAAATAAAACATTTGAAAACGGACCATTTTCCACATTTCTGAAGCATGACGTAATGGGGGGGTGTTATCTCTTGTCGAAAATCAGCCGTTTTTGCTTGAACATTAAATGCCTCCAAATTGTATTTAATTAACTTCCCGGGGTGAAGAAACCCTTTTTGAGAACTCAGAGTGAGTAAATTGGCCATTTTCGTGCACTTTTAACCATTCCATAAATATTGTGTTTAGGGCCACTGGAAGCATGAAAATCACTTTAAACATGCTAATTTTAGCTCTAACACTGACGATCCACCTACAAATGTGAACTGACGTTCAAAAATAAAACATTTGAAAACGGACCATTTTCCACATTTCTGAAGCATGACGTAATGGGGGGGTGTTATCTCTTTTGTCGAAAATCAGCCGTTTTTGCTTGAACATTAAATGCCTCCAAATGGTATTTAATTAACTTCCCGGAGTGAAGAAACCCTTTTTGAGAACTCAGAGTGAGTAAATTGGCCATTTTCATGCACTTTTAACCATTCCATAAATCTTGTGTTTAGGGCCCCTGGAAGCATGAAAATCACTTTAAACATGCTAATTTTAGCTCTAACACTGATGATCCACCTACAAATGTGAACTGACGTTCAAAAATAAAACATTTGAAAACGGACCATTTTCCACATTTCTGAAGCATGATGTAATGGGGGGGTGTTATCTCTTTTGTCGAAAATCAGCTGTTTTTGCTTGAACATTAAATGCCTCCAAATGGTATTTAATTAACTTCCCGGGGTGAAGAATTCCTTTTTGAGAACTCAGAGTGAGTAAATTGGCCATTTTCATGCACTTTTAACCATTCCATAAATCTTGTGTTTAGGGCCCCTGGAAGCATGAAAATCACTTTAAACATGCTAATTTTAGCTCTAACACTGATGATCCACCTACAAATGTGAACTGACGTTCAAAAATAAAACATTTGAAAACCAACCATTTTCCAAATTTCTGAAGCATGACGTAATGGGGGGGGTGTTATCTCTTTTGTCGAAAATCAGCCGTTTTTGCTTGAACATTAAATGCCTCCAAATGGTATTTAATTAACTTCCCGGGGTGAAGAAACCCTTTTTGAGAACTCAGAGTGAGTAAATTGGCCATTTTCATGCACTTTTAACCATTCCATAAATCTTGTGTTTAGGGCCCCTGGAAGCATGAAAATCACTTTAAACATGCTAATTTTAGCTCTAACACTGATGATCCACCTACAAATGTGAACTGACGTTCAAAAATAAAACATTTGAAAATGGACCATTTTCCACATTTCTAAAGCATGACGTAATGGGGGGTTGTTATCTCTTTTGTCGAAAATCAGCCATTTTTGCTTGAACATTAAATGCCTCCAAATGGTATTTAATTCACTTCCCGGGGTGAAGAAACCCCTTTTTGAGAACTCAGAGTGAGTAAATTGGCCATTTTCATGCACTTTTAACCATTCCATAAATCTTGTGTTTAGGGCCCCTGGAAGCATGAAAATCACTTTAAACATGCTAATTTTAGCTCTAACACTGATGATCCACCTACAAATGTGAACTGACGTTCAAAAATAAAACATTTGAAAACGGACCATTTTCCACATTTCTAAAGCATGACGTAATGGGGGGGTGTTATCTCTTTTGTCGAAAATCAGCCGTTTTTGCTTGAACATTAAATGCCTCCAAATGGTATTTAATTAACTTCCCGGGGTGAAGAAACCCTTTTTGAGAACTCAGAGTGAGTAAATTGGCCATTTTCATGCACTTTTAACCATTCCATAAATCTTGTGTTTAGGGCCCCTGGAAGCATGAACATCACTTTAAACATGCTAATTTTAGCTCTAACACTGATGATCCACCTACAAATGTGAACTGACGTTCAAAAATAAAACATTCGAAAACGGACCATTCTCCACATTTCTGAAGCATGACGTAATGGGGGGGGTGTTATCTCTTTTGTCGAAAATCAGCCGTTTTTGCTTGAACATTAAATGCCTCCAAATGGTATTTAATTCACTTCCCGAGCCCCTGGAAGCATGAAAATCACTTTAAACATGCTAATTTTAGCTCTAACACTGATGATCCACGTACAAATGTGAACTCACGTTCAAAAATAAAACATTTGAAAACGGACCATTTTCCACATTTCTGAAGCATGACGTAATGGGGGGGGGGTGTTATCTCTTTTGTCGAAAATCAGCCGTTTTTGCTTGAACATTAAATGCCTCCAAATGGTATTTAATTAACTTCCCGGGGTGAAGAAACCCTTTTTGAGAACTCAGAGTGAGTAAATTGGCCATTTTCATGCACTTTTAACCATTCCATAAATCTTGTGTTTAGGGCCCCTGGAAGCATGAAAATCACTTTAAACATGCTAATTTTAGCTCTAACACTGATGATCAACCTACAAATGTGAACTGACGTTCAAAAATAAAATATTTGAAAACGGACCATTTTCCAAATTTCTGAAGCATGACGAAATGGGGGGGTGTTATCTCTTTTGTCGAAAATCAGCCGTTTTTGCTTGAACATTAAATGCCTCCAAATGGTATTTAATTAACTTCCCGGGTGAAGAAACCCTTTTTGAGAACTCAAAGTGAGTAAATTGGCCATTTTCATGCACTTTTAACCATTCCATAAATCTTGTGTTTAGGGCCCCTGGAAGCATGAAAATCACTTTAAACATGCTAATTTTAGCTCTAACACTGATGATCCACCTACAAATGTGAACTGACGTTCAAAAATAAAACATTCGAAAACGGACCATTCTCCACATTTCTGAAGCATGACGTAATGGGGGGGGTGTTATCTCTTTTGTCGAAAATCAGCCGTTTTTGCTTGAACATTAAATGCCTCCAAATGGTATTTAATTCACTTCCCGAGCCCCTGGAAGCATGAAAATCACTTTAAACATGCTAATTTTAGCTCTAACACTGATGATCCACGTACAAATGTGAACTGACGTTCAAAAATAAAACATTTGAAAACGGACCATTTTCCACTTTTCTGAAGCATGACGTAATGGGGGGGGGGGTGTTATCTCTTTTGTCGAAAATCAGCCGTTTTTGCTTGAACATTAAATGTCTCCAAATGGTATTTAATTAACTTCCAGGGGTGAAGAAACCCTTTTTGAGAACTCAGAGTGAGTAAATTGGCCATTTTCATGCACTTTTAACCATTCCATAAATCTTGTGTTTAGGGCCCCTGGAAGCATGAAAATTACTTTAAACATGCTAATTTTAGCTCTAACACTGATGATCCACCTACAAATGTGAACTGACGTTCAAAAATAAAACATTTGAAAACGGACCATTTTCCACATTTCTGAAGCATGACTTAATGGGGGGGTGTTATCTCTTTTGTCGAAAATCAGCCATTTTTGCTTGAACATTAAATGCCTCCAAATGGTATTTAATTAACTTTCCGGGGTGAAGAAACCCTTTTTGAGAACTCAGAGTGAGTAAATTGGCCATTTTCATGCACTTTTAACCATTCCATAAATCTTGTGTTTAGGGCCCCTGGAAGCATGAAAATCACTTTAAACATGCTAATTGTAGCTCTAACACTGATGATCCACCTACAAATGTGAACTGACGTTCAAAAATAAAACATTTGAAAACGGACCATTTTTCAAATTTCTGAAGCATGACGTAATGGGGGGTGTCATCTCTTTTGTCGAAAATCAGCCGTTTTTGCTTGAACATTAAATGCCTCCAAATATATTTATTTAACTTCCTGGGGTGAAGAAACCCTTTTTGAGAACTCAGAGTGAGTAAATTGGCCATTTTCATGCACTTTTAACCATTCCATAAATCTCGTGTTTATGGCCCCTGGAAGCATGAAAATCACTTTAAACATGCTAATTTTAGCTCTAACCCTGATGATCCACCTACAAATGTGAACTGACGTTCAAAAATAAAACATTTGAAAACGGACCATTTTCCACATTTCTGAAGCATGACGTAATGGGGGGGTGTTATCTCTTTTGTCGAAAATCAGCCGTTTTTGCTTGAACATTAAATGCCTCCAAATGGTATTTAATTAACTTCCCGGGGTGAAGAATTCCTTTTTGAGAACTCAGAGTGAGTAAATTGGCCATTTTCATGCACTTTTAACCATTCCATAAATCTTGTGTTTAGGGCCCCTGGAAGCATGAAAATCACTTTAAACATGCTAATTTTAGCTCTAACACTGATGATCCACCTACAAATGTGAACTGACGTTCAAAAATAAAACATTCGAAAACGGACCATTCTCCACATTTCTGAAGCATGACGTAATGGGGGGGTGTTATCTCTTTTGTCGAAAATCAGCCGTTTTTGCTTGAACATTAAATGCCTCCAAATGGTATTTAATTCACTTCCCGAGCCCCTGGATGCATGAAAATCACTTTAAACATGCTAATTTTAGCTCTAACACTGATGATCCACGTACAAATGTGAACTGACGTTCAAAAATAAAACATTTGAAAACAGACCATTTTCCACATTTCTGAAGCATGTCGTAATGGGGGGGTGTTATCTCTTTTGTCGAAAATCAGCCGTTTTTGCTTGTACATTAAATGCCTCCAAATGGTATTTAATTAACTTCCCGGAATGAAGAAACCCTTTTTGAGAACTCAGAGTGAGTAAATTGGCCTCTTTCATGCACTTTTAACCATTCCATAAATCGTGTGTTTAGGGCCCCTGGAAGCATGAAAATCAATTTAAACATGCTAATTTTAGCTCTAACACTGATGATCCACCTACAAATGTGAACTGACGTTCAAAAATAAAACATTTGAAAACGGACCATTTTCCACATTTCTGAAGCATGACGTAATGGGGGGGTGTTATCTCTTTTGTCGAAAATCTGCCGTTTTTGCTTGAACATTAAATGCCTCCAAATGGTATTTAATTAACTTCCCGGAGTGAAGAAACCCTTTTTGAGAACTCAGAGTGAGTAAATTGGCCATTTTCATGCACTTTTAACCATTCCATAAATCTTGTGTTTAGGGCCCCTGGAAGCATGAAAATCACTTTAAACATGCTAATTTTAGCTCTAACACTGATGATCCACCTACAAATGTGAACTGACGTTCAAAAATAAAACATTTGAAAACGGACCATTTTCCACATTTCTGAAGCATGACGTAATGGGGGGGTGTTATCTCTTTTGTCGAAAATCAGCCGTTTTTGCTTGAACATTAAATGCCTCCAAATGGTATTTAATTAACTTCCCGGGGTGAAGAAACCCTTTTTGAGAACTCAGAGTGAGTAAATTTGCCATTTTCATGCACTTTTAACCATTCTATAAATCTTGTGTTTAGGGCCCCTGGAAGCATGAAAATCACTTTAAACATGCTAATTTTAGCTCTAACACTGATGATCCACCTACAAATGTGAACTGACGTTCAAAAATAAAACATTCGAAAACGGACCATTCTCCACATTTCTGAAGCATGACGTAATGGGGGGGTGTTATCTCTTTTGTCGAAAATCAGCCGTTTTTGCTTGAACATTAAATGCCTCCAAATGGTATTTAATTAACTTCCCGGAGTGAAGAAACCCTTTTTGAGAACTCAGAGTGAGTAAATTGGCCATTTTCATGCACTTTTAACCATTCCATAAATCGTGTGTTTAGG
Source organism: Lissotriton vulgaris (assembly GCF_964263255.1). Lineage (NCBI taxonomy): Eukaryota > Metazoa > Chordata > Amphibia > Caudata > Salamandridae > Lissotriton > Lissotriton vulgaris. The sequence goes on along the minus strand of NW_028247042.1, from coordinate 2,563 downwards.
GCCCCTGGAAGCATGAAAATCACTTTAAACATGCTAATTTTACTTCCCGAGCCCCTGGACGCATGAAAATCACTTTAAACATGCTAATTTTAGCTCTAACACTGATGATCCACGTACAAATGTGAACTGACGTTCAAAATAAAACATTTGAAAACGGACCATTTTCCACATTTCTGAAGCATGTCGTAATGGGGGGGTGTTATCTCTTTTGTCGAAAATCAGCCGTTTTTGCTTGAACATTAAATGCCTCCAAATGGTATTTAATTAACTTCCCGGAGTGAAGAAACCCTTTTTGAGAACTCAGAGTGAGTAAATTGGCCATTTTCATGCACTTTTAACCATTCCATAAATCGTGTGTTTAGGGCCCCTGGAAGCATGAAAATCACTTTAAACATGCTAATTTTAGCTCTAACACTGATGATCCACCTACAAATGTGAACTGACGTTCAAAAATAAAACATTTGAAAACGGACCATTTTCCACATTTCTGAAGCATGATGTAATGGGGGGGTGTTATCTCTTTTGTCGAAAATCAGCCGTTTTTGATTGAACATTAAATGCCTCCAAATGGTATTTAATTAACTTCCCGGAGTGAAGAAACCCTTTTTGAGAACTCAGAGTGAGTAAATTGGCCATTTTCATGCACATTTAACCATTCCATAAATTGTGTGTTTAGGGCCCCTGGAAGCATGAAAATCACTTTAAACATGCTAATTTTAGCTCTAACACTGATGATCCACCTACAAATGTGAACTGACGTTCAAAAATAAAACATTTGAAAACGGACCATTTTCCACATTTCTGAAGCATGACGTAATGGGGGGGTGTTATCTCTTTTGTCGAAAATCAGCCGTTTTTGCTTGAACATTAAATGCCTCCAAATGGTATTTAATTAACTTCCCGGGGTGAAGAAACCCTTTTTGAGAACTCAGAGTGAGTAAATTGGCCATTTTCATGCACTTTTAACCATTCCATAAATCTTGTGTTTAGGGCCCTTGGAAGCATGAAAATCACTTTAAACATGCTAATTTTAGCTCTAACACTGATGATCCACCTACAAATGTGAACTGACGTTCAAAAATAAAACATTCGAAAACGGACCATTCTCCACATTTCTGAAGCATGACTTAATGGGGGGGTGTTATCTCTTTTGTCGAAAATCAGCCATTTTTGCTTGAACATTAAATGCCTCCAAATGGTATTTAATTCACTTCCCGGGGAGAAGAAACCCTTTTTGAGAACTCAGAGTGAGTAAATTGGCCATTTTCATGCACTTTTAACCATTCCATAAATCTTGTGTTTAGGGCCCCTGGAAGCATGAAAATCACTTTAAACATGCTAATTTTAGCTCTAACACTGATGATCAACCTACAAATGTGAACTGACGTTCAAAAATAAAACATTTGAAAACGGACCATTTTCCACATTTCTGAAGCATGACGTAATGGGGGGGTGTTATCTCTTGTCGAAAATCAGCCGTTTTTGCTTGAACATTAAATGCCTCCAAATTGTATTTAATTAACTTCCCGGGTGAAGAAACCCTTTTTGAGAACTCAGAGTGAGTAAATTGGCCATTTTCGTGCACTTTTAACCATTCCATAAATATTGTGTTTAGGGCCACTGGAAGCATGAAAATCACTTTAAACATGCTAATTTTAGCTCTAACACTGACGATCCACCTACAAATGTGAACTGACGTTCAAAAATAAAACATTTGAAAACGGACCATTTTCCACATTTCTGAAGCATGACGTAATGGGGGGGTGTTATCTCTTTTGTCGAAAATCAGCCGTTTTTGCTTGAACATTAAATGCCTCCAAATGGTATTTAATTAACTTCCCGGAGTGAAGAAACCCTTTTTGAGAACTCAGAGTGAGTAAATTGGCCATTTTCATGCACTTTTAACCATTCCATAAATCTTGTGTTTAGGGCCCCTGGAAGCATGAAAATCACTTTAAACATGCTAATTTTAGCTCTAACACTGATGATCCACCTACAAATGTGAACTGACGTTCAAAAATAAAACATTTGAAAACGGACCATTTTCCACATTTCTGAAGCATGATGTAATGGGGGGGTGTTATCTCTTTTGTCGAAAATCAGCTGTTTTTGCTTGAACATTAAATGCCTCCAAATGGTATTTAATTAACTTCCCGGGGTGAAGAATTCCTTTTTGAGAACTCAGAGTGAGTAAATTGGCCATTTTCATGCACTTTTAACCATTCCATAAATCTTGTGTTTAGGGCCCCTGGAAGCATGAAAATCACTTTAAACATGCTAATTTAGCTCTAACACTGATGATCCACCTACAAATGTGAACTGACGTTCAAAAATAAAACATTTGAAAACCAACCATTTTCCAAATTTCTGAAGCATGACGTAATGGGGGGGGTGTTATCTCTTTTGTCGAAAATCAGCCGTTTTTGCTTGAACATTAAATGCCTCCAAATGGTATTTAATTAACTTCCCGGGGTGAAGAAACCCTTTTTGAGAACTCAGAGTGAGTAAATTGGCCATTTTCATGCACTTTTAACCATTCCATAAATCTTGTGTTTAGGGCCCC
>NW_028247041.1:0-80758 GCF_964263255.1 Lissotriton vulgaris | reverse complement strand
TTTTTGTTATGTATGTCATGTTTTACAACTGCATGTCACTTCTTTTAATAGCCTTATTGATTCAGTATTGATGTATCAATTGTATTTGTATTATTTGTAATAAGTTATTGTACTTTATCTTTTTCTGTTTATACTGTCTGATCGAATCTGGTTCAATTTAAAAAAAAAAAAAAAAGAAATTCACTGAAAAAACCATAGGTTTCACACATGTTATAGTTAGCTGGACATTTCACTCATACAAAACCATTGAAATTCCCCCGTTATAGTTAGTTCAGCTAACTATAACTCGCGCTCCCGCAATGCACTGCTGATGACGTCCCATACAACATCACTCATGACATGGTCAGTGACATCACTCATGACATCACCAATGACATCTCATATGACATCACTGATGACATCACTGATGACATCATCCTTGTGAAAGAGTGGCACACCTCCTCTCACCCTAATATAACCTTTGATACACACATTGAAAAATAGAAACGAAAATGTTCAAAACAATGGAGATACCAATACTAGTTAGAACGACCTATTTAGTAATTTCAAAATCTGCTTACACATCCACTCATTCACCAACAGTTCTATGTAGTCATTCATACATGTACTCACTCATCATATGTACTCATACACCTATACATCCTGTTACACACCTACACTCATACATAGTTACTCACACACATACTCACACATACAAATAATAAACTTTCAAACATCCATTTGCTTCCATACATAGCTATACACACACAACTACACTTATTTCTACAGAAACATACACATATTTACTCTCTTAAACAATCACTTATAGAAACACATACTTATTTATACAGGAACTCTTCCAATCTCTCACTCTCATATATACTCACTTATATACATAAATACTCACATATACTAGTTTAAAACAGATGTACTTACTCATAAAGACACTATTGAGACAGTCATTTACTCACTAACACACTCATACACACACTCATCCACCCATACAGTCCTGCACACATGGTGTCTTCAAAACTCATACAGTGAGTCACTCATTCATGCATCTATGCGCTAAGTAATGTCCCCCAACGAACCATATATACACTCAGACACTCATACTGATACTGATACTGAAATGTCCAGCTAACTATAACATGTGTGAAACCTATGGTTTTTTCAGTGAATATATATATATATATATATTTTCAAAAACAAATGTCCCTTGTTGGAGAAGGAGCGGCCGACCAGCTGGTGCAGGTGACGAGTCAAGGACAAGACTCGTAAATTATTTTAAGCAATTCCAAAAATACACTGCACTCTTCTCGGATGATTAAAGCAGTTTAATCCAGCTCAGTAAATCTTCCTCACCTACGCGTTTCGAACAATAAATGTTCTTGATCACGGTAGTAACAAGTCCGTCTTTACTTTTTTTATTTATACCCTCCTGGCCCACTTAACAATTAGGATGCATTGTGGGAGGGGTAGTTTGTGCTCAGTTCTGAAAAAACCATTTATCATTTTCCTTGTACCTTTTTAACAAGCCACGAGTTCTGACAAGTTTCCGAATTAGATCAGGATTAAATGATCTTTAGAGGGCTGAGTGCCCTGTTAGATAGAAGAATTTATCTTCTTCTAAGTTTTGTATATATGTTTATATATATATATATACATAAGTGATTGCTGAGTGCTTTTCACTCTTGTCTGTTCAGTGGCTTATTTGTTGGTATAGGAAATCGATAATCAAAATATACATTTTTAATTACTGGCAATGCAAAGATTAAACAATAATTTACCATACTTTAAGTCAATCATGACCCTTCATTGATTATATTTAGTCCAAAAAGTTCTACAAAGAGCAGTCAAATGCGCTAGGTTATAGCAAAAATGTCCTATTCTCAGATATTACTTATATCATTCTTATTGTATTGTTGTCCCATACACGCCTGTTGTGGACATTATACACCAATATTTCCAATGGATAGAATATATGCATGATTCATCTTTGTCATTCTATTGTCTTTTCCAGGCATTTGTAGTTTATTTATAAGTGTACATACAGTTCTTCGTCCCCATTTAAACCGATCGGAATCTTGGTCTTGAATCTTATTATCAATTTTGATTCCAAACGTCTGAGTTTTTGTAGACGATTCCCTCCTCTCTCATTTTTGGGCACCATGGCAATTCCTGAGTATCTAACGTTCAGCCAGGTTTTGTTTTTGTGAGTCATCAGGTGTTTGGCCATTGCATATGTTTGGTCTTTGTTTTGTATTGCTCTAATATGCTCCAGCATACGTTTTTTGAGAGCACATATGGTAGACCCAATATATCGTTTGCCACAGTCACATTCAAGCAGGTACACAACATAATGAGATTCACATGTTATCCTGTTCTTAATTTCAAATGGTTGGCCTTTAGGATCATTCAAGGATTTTAGATTTTTACCAATCTTGCATGCTTTGCATGATATGCATTTGGTAAATCCTTTCTGTCTTTTCTCCAACCATGTTTCTTCCTTTCTGTCTACAAAGTGACTGTTGACTAGAGTGTCTCCAAGTGATGGTGCCTTTCTAAATGAGGTTAATGGGGCATCTCCAATCATGTTCCCAATGTCCGGATCCTTTTTCAACACACTCCAATATTTCGTGACCATTTTTCTGATTTGTATACTTTCCTTGGATTATGTCAGGATGAGACGTGGTTTCTCCTCCATGTTTTTTGTTAGATCTTTCTTTTTTTCAATCAAAGTTTCGGTTCTTGTCTTTTTTCATGCTTGTGTCTCTCCCAATTTGCTGGTTTTCATGCTGTATCCCCTGTGTGAGAACCGTTGTGCAGTTTCTGCAAATTTTTCTTCCATTTCAATTGGTTCCGAACAGTTACGTTTCATACAAGACCTTGACATACTCATATGATGAGTGAGTATATGTATGAGTGACTATATAGAACTGTTGCTGAATGAGAGGGAGTGTATATAGATGGTGGAATTACTGAATTGTTTGTTGTAACTGGTATGGGTATCTCCATTTTTTTGAAAATGCTAGTTTCTATTTTTGAATATGTGTTTCAAGGGTTACATTACACTGAAAGGAGGTCTGTCAGTCTGTCACAAGGATGGTGTCATCAGTGATGTCATGAGTGATGTCACTGACCATGTCATGAGTGATGTAATATGTGACGTCATCAGCAGTGCATTGCACGTGCAAGTTATAGTGAGTCCAACTAACTATAACGTGGGAATTTCAATGGTTTTATGCAAGTAAAACTTCATGCTAACTATAACTGGTGTGAAACCTATGTTTTTTCAGTGAATTTATTAGGTTTTTTAAATGCTAATTCCTAACTATAACTGGTGTGAAACCTATGGTTTTTTCAGTGAATTTCATAGGTTTTTAAATGCTAATTCCTAACTATAACTGGTCTGAAACCTATGGTTTTTTCAGTGAATTTCAAAGGTTTTTAAAAAGCTAATTCCTAACTAACTGGGTTGGTGAGTAGCTACTTGTGTGTGTATATGGGTCATTAGATCTTTTTTTAGTATCAGTATGAGTGTCCAACTAACTATAACGTGGAATTTCATTGGTTTTATGTCAGTAAAATTTCCAGCTAACTATAACTGGTGTGAAACCTATGGTTTTTTCGGTGAATTTAATAGGTTTTTTAAATGCTAATTCCTAACTATAACTGGTGTCAAACCTATGGTTTTTTCAGTGAATTTCATAGGTTTTTTAAATGCTAACTCCTAACTATATATAGGGCCTCAAACCTCTGAAATGTAATATTTGTTATAATGAATCCTATATTGTATACTTATATAATAATATTTTTTTTTCTTTTTTTTTTGCCTTGGTGCGCTCCCGGTGCGGGCCCCGGTGTGCGCACCGGAAAGCGCAGTTTTTCGGCGCGCACCGGTTAGCGTCCCGTTAGCGCTATTGTCGCGAACGAAAACATCATCGTGACGTATCGCGTAGCCGCGTCCGTGTGATATGCACGGCGTAAGAACACCCGGAAGCACTCGAGCGAATACGATCGTGCAACGTAAACATCTTACGCGATACGACCCGGGGCGCGTCCCGTAAGCGCGCCGGGTCATGTGACCTGAAAAGAACACTTTTTATTGGTACAGAACAGTTTTGGTTTCCAAATGATGAAAGCCCGGGTCATGTGACCTGAAAATAACACTTTTCATTGGTTCAGGACAGGTTTTTTTTCAAAATGATGAAAGACCCCACCTTTTTTCCTTATTCTGACTTTGTCCTTTGACTGAGGAAGTCCTGTTTAAACATCTTTGAGAAATATTTTGTACTTTAAAATGGCTACAGTAGCAGCAGCAGCTGGAGCATCTGCACCACCACCACCACCACCAAGAGGACCACCACAACATTACATTGGTGGTCAAGAAGAGGAGGAAGAGGAAGAGGAGGAGGAGGAGGGGAGAAGGTGGCTGCAAGAACACAATACCCCATACAAGCCAAGGCAGCACATTGTATGGGAGTTTTTCTCTATACCAGAGGGCAAGAAGAAAGTCAATGCGCCCAAGGTGACTTGGCTAATCTGTGGCATGGAACTTTCAAGGGGGAACCGTAACAAAAAATATTCTTTTGGTAATAATACCATGATTAGACACATGCAGCGCAAGCATCCAAACAACTATTCTGCTGCAGAGATGAGAGAACTGGCCAGTAACCCTCCCCAATCTTCAACCACCACCTCCAAAAGAAAGCAACCCACTCCATCGGGACCAGAGACAAGGGAGACGATCCCTTGAATACAACCACGTTTGGGGAATTCAGAATTACATTTTTTTTGTGGTAAGACCATCTCCTATGGTGAACAGAGCATAAAGCTCATCCTCCTTGCTGGTGACAACCACAATTGCCCCCAAAACACAATTTTTTTTCCTGATTTTTTTTTTGCTCCAGTTGAGCCATTTTGAATTCCCTGTTTTTTGTTTCTCCCCATAAAAATAACAAAAAAAATAAAAAATTGTTCATAAAAGCCAAAAAAAGTACAAAATGTTCAAAAGACATTAAAAAATATAAAACAACAAAAAGAAGAAAAAAAACTGTTCTTTTTAGAACTACCTCCAATTTATAAAAAAAGGCTACATTTTTTAAAAACTCTGTCATTCTTTTTTCCCCATGGTTCGCTCCCCGGTCCGCTCCCCGGTGCGCATACCGGGTGCTCCCCCGCGCAAATCGAAAAAAAATTTTTTTTTTTGCCCCGCGGGGCCCTTTTATGGCCCCCACATCAAACCTAGGGGATCAGGGGGGGTCTACTCTGCCCCCTTATGGTCATTTCCCCATTTGTTTTTGCCTCCTCTTTTTTCTCGATCTTACCGGGACACAAGAGGGCGGGCGCTCCGGACTGTTTCGAATGTTTACAGACACCCAAGAGCCAATCAGATTTCCGCATGCAAGTCGCGTAGTGCGCCCGGAGCGCTCCCCGGTGCGCGTACCGGAGCGCGGCCATAGATATATATATGTTTTTTTAACCTAAATTACTAAAAATCCACTGGAGCACATATCTTGAGACATAGCAAAGGCACATTGGGCTACCAGTCCCTACAATTTTGCCAAGTTTGGTGAAAATCCATTCAGCCGTTCGGGCTAAAAGTGAGGTCGACCGCCCTACGGAGTGAAAACCTATCATGACTTTACCATTTGGCCACATCACGGTTTTCCCTGCATCACGCCAGCACATACAGGTATTATACCTTCAACCTGTGGAATACCTACCTGTTCCAACGAACTCTGGGAGTTGCAGTCCACGACTGATGCAACTGAGGTATCTGAGCGGAGCATGTTCCCTCCAATGGGAAAGATGCAGGTTATTGAAAAACGAGGGTGTGGAAGTAACCTGGTCACAATGGCGTCCGAAGAAGGCCATGGAGGCCAAAATGCATTATGCCTAATTCAGTCCGAATAAAAGAGCTTCCTGTTGTAATCCCCTGTGTGGTCTCTGCTTCTCAAAAGGGAGGAGGTGTTTGGTGATATATATATATATATATATATATATATTACCTACTGGCGGTCGCCAGTAGGTAGTTATAGTTAGGATTTTTTTCAATGTTAAATCTCAAAATTCTATTTGGAATAACTTTGGCACCGGTTGACGAATCTGCCTGAAAATTTCCTGAAAATGGCCTCGTCGAGCTCCGGTCCTTCCTTGACAGTTTGGGGGGGATACGTCAAGCGGGGGCCGAGATAAAAGGGGGTCCCAAAACACGTTTTCCCCATGTTAATTTCCATAGGGCGGTCGATTTCACTTTTAACCCGAACGGCTGAATGGATTTCCACCAAATTTGGCAAAATTGTAGGGATTGGTAGCCTGATGTGCCTTTGCTATGTCTCAAGATATGTGCTGCAGTGGATTTTGAGTAATTTAGGTTCCAAAAAATATATATATCTATAGCAGCGCACCGGTGCGCGCACCAGGGAGCGCTCCGGGCGCGTGACGCGAGGTGCGCATGGAAAGCTGATTGGCTCTCGGGTGTCTGTAAACATTCGAAACAGTCCAGAGCGGCCGCCATCTTGTGTCTCGGTAAAATCGAGACATAAGAGGTGGCTAAAACAAAGGGGGAACTGACCATAAGGCGTCAGGGATAGACCCCTTTGACCCCCTAGGTTTGATGTGGGGGCTATAAAAGGGCCCCGCGGGGCATTTAAAATATTTTTTTTTTTTCGTTTTGCGCGGGGGAAGCGCCCTGGGAGCGTACTATGAGGAAAAAAGGTGACAGAGTTTTTAAAAAATGAAGTTTTGATTTAGAAATTGGAGGTAGTTCTAAAAAGAACTTTTTTTTTCTTCTTTTTTTTGTTTTATATTTTTTTTGTGTTTTTTGAACTTTTTGAACTTTTTTTGGCTTTTCAAAACAGTTTTATATTTTTTTTGTATTTTTTTAGGGGGAGAAACAAAAAAAGGGAATTGAAACTGGCTCAACTGGAGCAAAAAAACAAAAAACCCAAAAAATTACTTCTTTTTGGGGCACTTGTGATTATCACCTGCAAGGACGATGAGCTTAACGCTTTTTTCGCCATAGGCGATAAGCTTGCCACATGCAGAACGAGTGATTTTAAAATCAGCAAATCTCGGCTGAATGCAAGGCATCACCTCGGATGTTTCTGGTTCTGATGAAGTGGGTTGGTTTCTTTGGGAGGGGGTCCTTGATGACTGGGGGAGGTTACTGGCCAGTTCCCTGAACTCTGCACGAGAGTAGTTGTTTGGGTGCTTTCTGGTCATGTGCCGAATCATGGTATAGTTACCAAAAGAATATTTTTTGTTTGGGTTGCCCCGTGAAAGTTCATCATTGCAGATGAGGCAAGTCACCTTGGGCGCATTCACCTTTTTTTTCCCCTCTGGGATTGAAAAAAACTGCCATACAATGTGTGGTTTGGGTTTGTAAGGTGTATTTTCTTCTGGCAGCCATCTTCTTCTCCCCTCCTCCTCTTCCTCTTCCTCCTCCTCCTGTTCTTGACCACCAATATAATTTGGAGCTGGTCCTCTTGGTGGTTGTGGTGGTGGTGGTGGGGCAGATGCACCAGCTGATGCTACTACTGAAGCCATTATTTGGAGCAAAAAAGTAGAGAGAGCAACAAACAGGTCTTCCTCAGTCAAAGGACAAAGTCAGAATAAGGAAAAAAGGTGGGGTCTTTCATCATTTAGAAAAAAAAACTGTCCTGAATCAATGAGAAGTGTTATTTTCAGGTCACAAGACCAGGGGCTTCATCATTATGAAACTAAAACTGTTATGAACCAATGAAAAGTGTTATTTTCTGCTCACATGACCCGACGCGCTTACGCTACGCGCCCGGGGCGTGCCCGGGGGCGCGCCCCGGGTCGCGCAGCGTAAGCGCGTCGGAAGTTTACGTTGTGCGATCGTATTCGCTCGAGTACTTCCGGGTGCGCTTACGCCGTGCGTATCACGCGGTCGCGGCTACGCGATACGTCACGATCATGTTTTCGTTTGCGATATTGGCGCTCACGGGACGCTCCCCGGAGCGCGCCCCGGGGCGCTTTTCAGAAATACGCTTTTCGGGGCGCTCCCCGGGGCGCGCTCTGGGAGCGCTCCCCCCAAAAATTAAAAAAAAAAAATGGGATAATTGTAGGGACAGGTAGCCCTATTCTGAAGTGGTTTGTAAAAAAATTAACTTTAGAAAAATATGTATTGTGCTACATTGGGCTTAATATATGTTAGAGCCAAAATGTAGCCCAAATGTAGCCCAAAGTAGCCCAATGTAGCCCAAAGATGGCCACCAGAGACCAAAAATTGTAAATGTAGCCCAAATTTCAACTAGATGTAGCCCAACTGTAGCCCAATGACAGAATGTACCAGAGTGTTAAAAAGAACAACTAGAGTGCTAACAGTCTTATTTATAAAGTGAAACTTATAGTTAGGAATTAGCATTAACAAAACCTATGAAATTCACTGAAAAAACCATAGGTTTCACACCAGTTATAGTTAGGAATTAGCATTTAAAAAACCTATGAAATTCACTGAAAAAACCATAGGTTTCACACCGGTTATAGTTAGGAATTAGCATTTAAAAAACCTATTAAATTCACTGAAAAAACCATAGGTTTCACACCAGTTATAGTTAGCTGGAAATTTTACTGATATAAAACCATTGAAATTCCCACGTTATAGTTAGTCGGACTCACTATAACTTGCGCGTGCAATGCACTGCTGATGACATCACATATTACATCACTCATGACATGGTCAGTGACATCACTCATGACATCACTGATGACACCATCCAGTGAATATGTGTCTTTCTGAAAAATAAATATTAGTGAGTTATGTTTAAATATTTAAATACATATATTAGTGTTTCACTTTGTGTATAAGTGGCTACATGTGTTGATAAGTAGCTACATGCGTATGTATATGGGTTATTTGATATTTTTATTAGTATCAGTATGAGTGTCTATATGGTTTGGTGGGGGAATTACTTAGCATATAGATGCATGAGTGACTGACTCTTTGTTTGTATGTGTTTTGAAGACAGCATATGTACAGGACTGTATGGGTGGATGAGTGTCTATATGTGTTTGTTAGTGAGTGAATGACTGTCTCACTAGTGTCTTTATCAGTAACTACATATGTTTTAATCTAGTATATATGAATATTGATGTATATAAGTGAGTATATGTGAGAGTAAGAGATTGTAAGATTTCCTGTTTAAATAAGTATGTGTTTCTATAAGTGATTGTTTAAGAGAATAAATATGTGTAATTTTCAATAGAAGTAAGGTGGAAGTGTGTGTATAACTCTATATTCAAATAAATGGTTGTTCAATAGTTTATTTGCACGTGTGAATATGTGTGTGAGTAACTTTTGGATGAATGTCGGTGTGTAACAGGATGTATAGGTGTATCTCTTCATATGATGAGTGAGTATATGTATGAGTGACTATATAGAACTGTTGGTGAATGAGTGGATGTGTATATAGATAGTGGAAGTACAGAATTGCTTGTTGTAACTGATATAGGTATGTCCATTTTTTAAAAATTTCAGTTTCTATTTTTGAATATGTGTCTCAAGGGTTACTTTACACTGAGAGGAGGTCTGTCACTGTGTCACAAGGATGGTGTCATCAGTGATGTCATGAGTGATGTCACTGACCATGTCATGAGTGATGTAATATGTGATGTCATCAGCAGTGCATTGCACGCGCAAGTTATAGTGAGTCCGACTAACTATAACGTGGGAATTTCAATGGTTTTATATCAGTAAAATTTCCAGCTAACTATAACTGGTGTGAAACCTATGGTTTTTTCAGTGAATATATATATATATATATATATATATATATATATATATATATATATATATATATATATATATATATATATATATATATATATATCCAAAACGGGTCCTCACCAAGGCACTCAAAGCTTCATTTAGCCGCGCTACCTCGAAGAAAAACAGCAGGACCAAGTATTCCGTGAGTTGGTATTTTATTAAGCAACAAACAGCAGCATAACGTTTCGGCCTCTCACAGGCCTTGATCACATGATGATATATATATATATATATATTCACTAAAAAAACCATAGGTTTCACACCAGTTATAGTTAGCTGGAAATTCCACGTTATAGTTAGTTGGACTCACTATAACTTGCGTGTGTAATGCACTGCTGATGACATCACATATTACATCACTCATGACATGGTCAGTGACATCACTTATGACATCACTGATGACACCATCCAGTGAATGTGCGTCTTTCTGAAAAATAAATATGTTTTATATATGTATATGTAAAGGTCGATGGAAAAATAAAAGTTTAAATTATTGTCTTAATGAATGTTTTGTTTTAAAAAAAGGATTGGATAACTGGCTTATTAAGTGTATCTTAGTGAATACATATATTAGCGAGTAATGTTTAAATATTTAAATGTTTGTATCAGTGTTTCACTTTGTGTATAAATGGCTACATGGGTTGGTGAGTAGCTACTTGTGTGTGTATATGGGTTATTAGATCTTTTTTTAGTATCAGTATGAGTGTCCAACTAACTATAACGTGGAATTTCATTGGTTTTATGTCAGTAAAATTTCCAGCTAACTATAACTGGTGTGAAACCTATGTTTTTTTCAGTGAATTTAATAGGTTTTTAAATGCTAATTCCTAACTATAACTGGTGTGAAACCTATGTTTTTTTTCAGTGAATGTCATAGGTTTTTTAATAGCAAACTTCTATAGCTATGAAATGTAATATTTTCTAAAATGAATCCTATATAGTATATTTATGTAATACTATTTTTTTATATATATTGTTCATGGCAATCAAAAATAAGGCCCAAATGTAAATACCATTGATTTGCCCCCAAAATTGTTTTTTGAATACCATTTTACCAACACAGCGCAGGTCCTATGTACAAGCATTCAATTTCACTACTGAAACCTCACTGTTTCACAAAATACAAATCCTCTATCTTGCAAATGTTAATAGCAAGAATTATCAAAAAGCAACACACAAATCAACAGCAAAGAAACTCAGGGCCTTATTTATGAAAGCCTTGCGCCACCGGTGCGTCATTTTTTCCCATGTTAAAAGTGTTGCACCTGCGGCACAAGGCAATCAAAAATAAGGCCCAAATGTAAATACCATTGATTTGCCCCCAAAATCGTTTTTTGAATAACATTTTACCAACACAGGACAGGTCCTATGTACAAGCATTCAATTTCACTACTGAAACCTCACTGTTTCACAAAATACAAATCCTCTATCTTGCAAATGTTGATAGCAAGCATTATCAAAAAGCAGCACACAAACCAACAGCAAAGAAACTCAAGGCCTTATTTATGAAAGCCTTGCGCCACCGGTGCGTCATTTTTTTCCCATGTTAAAAGTGATGCACCTGCGGCACAAGGCAAACAAAAATAGGCCCAAATGTAAATACCATTGATTTGCACCCAAAATTGCCCAAATGTAAATACCATTGATTTGCCCCCAAAATCGTATTTGAATAACATTTTACCAACATAGCGCAGGTCCTATGTACAAGCATTCAATTTCACTACTGAAATCTCACTGTTTCACAAAATACAAATCCTTTATCTTGCAAATGTTAATAGCAAGAATTATCAAAAAGCAACACACAAACCAACAGCAAAGAAACTCATGGCCTTATTTATGAAAGCCTTGCGCCACCGGTGCATCATTTTTTTCCCATGTTAAAAGTGACGCACCTGCGGCACAAGCCAATCACAAATAAGGCCCAACTATAAATACCATTGATTTGCCCCCAAAATCGTTTTTTGAATAACATTTTACCAACACAGCGCAGGTCCTATGTACAAGCATTCAATTTCACTACTGAAACCTCACTGTTTCACAAAAGACAATTCCTCTATCTTGCATATTTTAATATCAAGCATTTCCAAAAAACATACCACAAACCAACAAGAAAGAATCTCAATCTGCTTCCTAATTTGAATTAACGCAGGTGACTCAATTCTAAAACATTCAGATATATTTCTTTACAGAGGCAGACACTATTAATTGCTTCTCAAAAAAATAAAAGCCATTCTTTTACCCCAAAATCGTTTTTTAAATAACTTTTTACAAACACAGCACAAGTCCTATGTACAAGCATTAAATTTTACTACTGAAACTTCACTATCTACTTCCAAATCTTCTCCATAGAGCAAATAAGTCTCTATCTAAATTAAATAAATCATTACTTACCTTTACAAATACTTTTGGAGATTGAGAACAGTGTCAGACACACACACCAATTTTTCTTTAGCAGAGCAAAAGGTATGCATTCAATACACTGAAACCAAGACTGCCACAGAAAAGCTCTAATTCAACACACATATGCCTCATTTCAACCAATCAAAACTCTTCCCTCACTATTTTCAAACCAACACCCTTCCCCCTCTGAGACCTTTCTACCTGTTACCATAGCAACTCCCTCCTAATTGAACTCTCAGGTTCAAAAGTTCATTCAACAATGTTGCAAATTAAGTCAGCAAGGATGTTTGAGCTCTCAAAACACCAGCTTATCCAGGGCATTATTGCTTTAATTGACTTTTTCTTAACCATTCAAATTGCTTCTTTCACACAACACAACCATGCACCCTAACTTTCAGTTTTCAACTATCTGAATCCTCCAATCATTGCTTGTGATTCAAGAGCAGGGAAACTCCACCATTTTTTTTGTAAATTCCTACTGTTCCAACTGCCATTTCATTCCCACACTTCATCTGACTGCACCAGAACCTTCTCTCATCATGTATTCTGTGTGGATTATTGCACATAGCTACATCCACTGGGCTCAAAGGTATGCAGCTTGAGAAATTTTTACAACCTTGATTTATCAAATGTGGAAATTAAATGGATTGGCCAGAGAGGATTGAGATGTCACCAATTGATACCATTGGTGAAAACCTTTTTGCATCTGCCAAACCCTGTCCTCTTAATAGTGCACTGTGGAGGTAATGACTTGGGCACTTTGACTGGGGTTGGTCTGGAAATGCTTTTAAAGGACACCTTTGATCAATTGATGACACTTTTTCCACAAACTGCCTTGGTATATTCCAATATATGCCAAAGACAGAAATGGAACTGGTCCAACCAATTTTGTCCACAATTTAAGAAAGCAAGGAAACATGTGAATAAATCTGTTTCTGCTTACATGAGAGACCATGGAATGGGTTCAATATACAACAATAACTTCTGTTACAACATGCAAGACATCTACAGAGGAGATGGTGTGCACTTCTCAGATGAGGGGAATAGAATATTCCTCCTGAATTTAAGACTGTGCATTGGAACCTACTTGTAGGTACCTAAATCAGCCACATAACCCAAAAGCTCTTTTCAGAGCTACCCTACCTCTGATCACTCAAAAGGATTATCATTCTCTAACTTTTTTCACTATTTTTCACCAAAGTACGATCCCCGGTGCGCTGCCCGGTGTGCGTACATGGGGGCTCCCCACACAAAATTTAAACATTTTTTTTGGCTTATATTCCCCTCCTAAACTCCTCTCAGAAAACCTAGAGGGTCAGGGGGTGTCTACTGTGCCCCTTTTTACCCACTCCCAACGTTGTTTGTCCTCCATCTTGTGTCTCAATTTGACCGAAACACAAAATGGCGGACTCCCGTTGCGCTCACGGTACGCGTACAAGGGCGCGCACCGGCGAGCGCTCCCAAACAAAATGTGGGAAACGAAATTACATAAAAACCACTGGACAGACTTTCACCAAATATAGAATAGACTCTGCTACATACCAGTCCCTACCATTTTCCCAAATGTGATGGAATTTCATTGAGAAAAAAATATCGTGAAACCCTGTGGTATGTTCTTGGTCAATTAAGCAAGACCAATGTATTTGCTATATGTAAGAACTGTGTAGTGTATGGAGGGTGGGGGGACTAATTCCTAATCGGATTTTATGTAAAGTACATCTAACTTTAGTACCAATGGGTGACACAGGAAAAAAGTTAGAACTAGGGTATATATAAAAATATAGTGCAATTTATTTAGGTACCTCCCTATTCAGGGTTACACTCTAGGTTAAAAACATAAGATTAAAAACAATACATTTCATCATAAGAAAACAATTTCCATAATCATAAAACAGTCAAAAAACAAAAGTCGATGCGGCGTTTCGGTGGTTGTAAAATGGTTGCACCTTCTTCAGGACGTTTTGACTAGAGTAACTTCAAGTCTAAAAGTAGAACAACATTGTTTTAGATACCTATTCCTGTACATCAACATGTAAAATAACCATTTTATACTAAGTCCACACCCATTTATTACGACTATCTCCACCCCATATTTCTGTCAAAGAAACTGTCTACACCTCCATCTTATGTCAGCGCACCTTTATTTGTGCAAAAAACACTCCATGACTTATGTATCATTCAAGTACCTTAAGATTGAAGACTTTATTGACGACAAGACTTTCCTTTTAGTATTGTCTTGATTTGTCGAGGATCTTTAAGGTGAAGCAAGGCCTTTTATGGGGATTAAAAGAATCATGCTTGTATTTAATACAATTAATTCAAAATTTAAAAATTAACAATTTCTTTTGCACTCTGCTGTTTGTTTTGCCTTTACCTTATTGGGGTTTCTTTCTTTCTTATATCGGCACAGAGGAGCCACGGTTATTTTATATTGTGGTTATTGTCCAGTATAACATTATGGACTCCTTCTTTACATTGGAATCACTGGAAAGGGGTAAACCAAAACATTGTGTTGTTTGTCTATGCTATTTGTCTATGCTATTTACTCTTGATTCAGTAGATCCTAATTCATCATTGAGTTTTTCATGCTCACCAGAAAAGAAGAACTTTTCATCTATTCTGTTCGGTCTGTGGTGGGAATATTGCAGGATGAATATTAGGGAGACGATCTCTCTTTTTTGAAAGCCTGTCGAGTTAATTAATTTTGCAAGGCATTAATTCCTTATGCAAATAGCTTTATACTAAAACATTGTATGAAACTTTGTAATTTTCCAGCACCATCCATTAATTTCTTGGTTGGTGTGCTGATTCTAAAGTTTATGTATATCTCTCTTCTAAAAAAACTGATGTTAACGGTATTGCATTTCACTGACTATTTCCCGTTAATATTTAAATACAAGCATGATTCTTTTAATCCCCATAAAAGGCCTTGCTTCACCTTAAAGATCCTCGACAAATCAAGACAATACTAAAAGGAAAGCCTTGTCGTCAATAAAGTCTTCAATCTTAAGGTACTTGAATGATACATTAACAAGCTAGCGCTACACGGAGAAGACCTCGCCTGGACTACGCTGCATTTAGCAGTTTTTTTAAACTCCCGTTTTGTCTATATAATTTACTATTTTGTTTCAAGATTTTACCTTGCGTTTAAAAAGTTTAACTGGCCTACAGCTTACCGCACTCTCCCCCGCTCACTGCACATAATTGGAACCAAGCACCGCGCTTTGCGGGTCCCTGCCCACGTCTCGGATTAGTGGCCATCTTAGGTGGGGCTGACGACGCCAGGCGTTCTGCGCGGTGTAGTCTCAGAGGCTGGACGCGCATTTAAGTGAGGCAAACCTTCGGCGGGCGCTTTAACAAGCTAGCGCTACACGGAGAAGACCTTGCCTGGACTACGCTGCATTTAGCAGTTTTTTAAAACTCCCGTTTTGTCTATATAATTTACTATTTTACCTTGCTTTTAAAAAGTTTAACTGGCCTACAATTTAATTTAATCTCAAACTTTGTAATTCTGGGGCTACTCATCTTGCTGGCCACCTCTTGGACCCAATCATTTCAACTCTTTCGTTCGATTGTACTCAATCGGCGCGTCCGCTTGTCTGGTCTGATCACTATGCGATACACTTTATGCTACCACCTGGTCTTTTCTCGGCCAGTGTTCATGTGGAGGAAACTAAATCGTCCTACCGCTGGGACAGGCTCGATATGGCTGCCTTTAATCAGCATCTGACTGAGACAATTCCGTCTTCTATCAACACAGATCAGGATTTGAATACCCCCATTTCTTGTTGGTTGACAGATGCAGTGACTGCTCTTACCCCTCGCTCTAGTAGCAAATATAGATCCTTGCGCCCCCAGCACCTTGGTTCTCTGATGAGTTGAAAATCCAACGTGCTAAATGTAAAGCCTTGGAGAGGAAGTGGAGGATGCCATACTCCGCTCCTTGCAAGGTGATTTACAAAGAAGAGTTGAAAGTCTATCATGCAAATTGCAAACGTGCCAAGGCCTCTGTGAGGTGGCGCCCCCGCGGACCCCCCAGGAGGGCTGTTCTACCCCGTACCTACCTCGATCCTTTCCACCACCGGGACTGCAAAAGCGCTCACCACATCATATGGTGAAGACGGAACTCGGCAATCCTGCCATAACCCACGAGGCTCTGCCCTTCTCTCTTCCCCAGGGACCAACCAGAACTACGAGCCCGGAGGAAGCATATCCCTCCGACCCCGGAAGTCCCGCCTTAGCGGCAGAGTCAGCACAGGATAAAGGATAAAAGCAGGAGCCGAGTAGAACACCCCGTCGGAGTTTTGTGGCAGGAGATTCGGACTGGAGCTGGAGAAGGAGAAGGAGAGCAGACGTGTGACGGAGAAGAGTGGACCGAAGAGTGGTGGAGCCCACAGGAGGTGGCTGAAGAGCGGCCGTAACTCACTTGGAGAGTTACGGCGGACCGGGTGAGTGTCTTAAGCCTTCCTTACCCCCACTCATTAGGAGTTCTCTTAGCGCCCTGTAAATAAACCCTTCTCTTTAGCATCACGTCCCCTGCACTGTAGTATATTTGTATAGCACTAGCACTGATTGAAGTGGCCCCGTCTCCCCGTTCCCGCACGTCCCTTCCCAACACCCTTTCTATAATCCCCCTTGTGTTCCGGCCTCCCTGCGCCCTCCTTTCCTCACGACCTCTTTTCTCTTCCCACCCCCTCACGGCCCGGGTGACGGTGTTCGGTATAGCATCAGAACATAAGGATAAGACTAACGGTCCTTTTGTTTCTTTCTCTTACTGCCCTTAGTGGAACTCCCCTACATCGGAGCTGTCGTTGGAGAATCCCAGACCCAGGACTACACCCAAGACCCGGAGCGGACTACGAACCCGGACCCATCCATGCATTCCTTTTTGTTGTGACATTGATTCTGCCTCCTTGTATAAATAAACCTACAGAATAGCACACTACATACGGCCCCCTCACCTGCTTTTCCGGCCCGCAGATCGCCCACCATTACATCTGGTGTCAGAAGTGGGATCTGCTGGAGGCATGGAGGCCGTGGTGAAGCAGATGGCCGAATCCCAGGAGCTCTTCAGGAAACTTATGGAACAATTTCTCAAGACCGCTGAGACCGACATGGGACAGCTCCATGACGTCCTTAAGGGTCAAGGGGTTGCCCACGAACAAACCATGGAAAAGCTAACCACCGCCCTGGGACAACCTAGGCCGGTATCCTCTTTTCCGTCAGTCGTATTGCAGAAGTATGTCCCAGGAGAGGATCCGGACTACTTCTTCACTAACTTTGAAAGGCTAGCCCAAGCGGCCAATTGGCCTGTGGATCGTTGGGGTCAATACCTGGGTCCCCTGTTGACCGGCGACTTACAGGCGGCGTACCAGCAAGCCAACATTCAAGGCACCACCCCGTATGCCGATATCAAACTGTGCATATTAGAACGATTGGGTATCGATGACGACACCTACAGAGTTAAACTGCGACAAGCAAAGGAGAGACCCCAGGAGAACCCAAGAGCCCTCTCCTTTCGGATCAAGGATCTCGCCAACCGATGGCTCCGACCCGAGACATCCACCTAAGACAATATCCTTGAAAAGATATATCTGGAACAATTTCTGAACTCCTTGCACCCTGCCACCCAACGATGGGTGAGACAGCACTCTAGGCTCACTCTTGAAACCGCCATTGAGATAGCCTCCGCCTATAGCCGGGCTCAAGAGCTCCAGCGGGGAAAGGAGGAACATTTGCACAGGAATGCACACCCTATGGTCTCGCGTCCCCCTCGTCCTCAAAAAGCACGAAGACCGGAACCTTCTCCTCTTCTACCCTCTCCGGTCCTGTTTCGACCCCCCAACCCCGGACCCCAGTGTTACTCATGCGGTGGGTTTGGACATATAGCCCGGATGTGCCCGCAGAAGAAGGAGCCAATGGAGATCGGCCTGGTACGGAACTACCTGTGTCACCCGCCCGGGGCCTCTCCCCCTCCGTTTCACTGTCCTGTTTCTGTGGATGGACAACGACTGATGGCCCTAGCTGACACTGGGTGCCGTCAGAGTGTAGTAAGACCCCAAGATCTGGCCCATCCTGTCCAGCACCCTACGGGAGTAGTGGCCATCCAATGCGTCCATGGGGATACCAAGCATTACCCTACTACTCAAGTGCGGGTCCATCATCCGAAAGACCCAGGAACCAACCTCACCGTGGGTCTCGTACCCGCTCTCCCAGAACAAGCCATCCTAGGGAGTGATTATCCGGGACTACCCTCACTGCTTCAAGAGACCTCTGACTCTCTAGCCCAATGGTGGAAGGATGCTCCTTATCAGGGACAGTCCACCCCGGAGTCTACACCTAAACCGCATAAACCCCGAAGCCAGAGGAGAAAAGAAAAGAAAGAGTATGTCAGCGCATATCCCGTGTTAACCGAAGAACACCCCTGGCAGACCGATAGAGAGTTCAGGCGGCACAACAGGAGGACCCCCTCCTGCAGGAAGCCTGGGGAAGGGCCCTTGACCACGAAGACCCCTTACAAGTAGGTCCTTACTTTTTCAAGAGAAATGGGTTGCTGTACCGGGGAGGGGGGACACAACAGAACGCACAGTTACTTATCCCAGGCCCCTTTCAGGACAAAGTCCTCTTCCTCACTCATAGCCACCTTCTAGGGGGTCACTTTGGGGATGAGAAAACTAGCCAAGCAGTTCTTGAGAAATTCTATTGGCCGGGGGTACACCAAATGATCAAAACCTACTGTAGAGAGTGCGTGGTCTGTCAGAAAAACAGCCGTTACTGACCCCCCCGGAGTCCCTTTACAACCCCTGCCTCTCATAGACGTCCCGTTCAGTAGGATAGGAATGGATATCATAGGTCCCCTCCTGCCTTCCCGCAGCGGGTGTCGTTATGCGTTAGTCATAGTCGACTACGCCACCCGCTTCCCGGAAGCCATACCCCTGCGCCAACCCACTACCCAGGCGATAGCAAAAGCCCTGATCACCCTGTTCTCTCGGGTAGGGTTTCCCAGAGAGATCTTGACTGATCAGGGTACCCCTTTTGTGTCAGCCCTTATGAAACGAGTCTGTGCTGAGCTGGGGATTAAGCAAATCCGTACCTCGGCCTACCATCCGCAAACAGATGGTTTGGTAGAACGGTACAACGCCACCCTCAAACAAACTCTCAAGAAACTTTTGGGTCTGGAAGCTAAAAGGTGGGAAGACATGTTGCCCCTGGCTCTGTTCGCCATACGCTGTAAAACGCAGAGCAGCACAGGCTACTCCCCTTATGAGCTGCTATATGGACGGCCTCCCCGCACCCTGTTAGACATGGCACAGGAGGCCTGGGAAGCCGAGCCGGATCGCACGCGGCCGCTTCCAGAATACTTGGATAACCTTAAAACCCACCTAGCCATGATACGGGACATTATTATTATTATTATTATTATTATTATTATTATTTATTTTTATAAAGCGCGTAGTCACCCGGAAGTATCCCAGCGCTGAGGAACCTTAAAGACATGAAACTGAGGACTGAGGCTGAGTTTACGAGAAGGACATAGGGGCTAGGGGAAAAGATGTGTCTTTAATCGTTTCCTAAAACGGAGGTATTGGGGTTCCAGACGAAGATCCCGCGGGAGGGAGTTCCAAAGACGGGCCGCATGGACCGAGAACCGTCTTCCTCCTGACCGTGCTTTCCTAAACCTTGGGGCATTGATAAGATTTTCTGCATTAGAGCGAAGGGATCTTGTGGCTATATAAGGGGTAATGAAATTTCGGAGAATTGGAGGGCCTTGGTTGTTCAGGGTTTTGTGCACCAGACACAGGGCTTTGAATTTAATTCTCTCCCTTATGGGAAGCCAATGCAGGTGTTTGAGGGCAGGCTTGGCCGATGATCTGGCCGGGGTGTTGGTAATAATCCGGGCAGCAGTATTCTGGATCCTCTGCAGTTTATTCAATGTTGCTTCCGGTGCACCCAAATAGATCGCATTACTATAGTCCAGTCTTGATATAATAAGACCCTGGACTAATAGTTTTTGCGATTTCGGAGGAAGAAGGGGCAGGACTTTCCTCAGGGATTTTAGCAGACCGAAACAGGTCCCTACGACCTTTTTTGCTTGTGGGGCGAATGAGAGTTCTGAGTCGATCCAAACACCCAGACTTTTCACCTCTGTCTTTGGGTCTGGGGGAGGACCTAGACATGTTGGCCACATGTCCAGAGGAAGTGAGGTTCCTTTTGGGCCGAGTAAGAGGACCTCGGTTTTTGCCCCGTTTAATTTTAGCGCTGATAAGTTCATCCAATGATGGACCTGCGTGAGGCAGTTAAGAAGATCGGCTTTCTGTTGTTTAGGATGGGACAAAGACACCACTAATTGTGTGTCATCAGCATAGCTGATGACACTCACTCCGAAAGGGGTGATGACCTCCTCCAATGTGGACATATAGATGTTAAATAATGTAGGGCTCAGGGAGGAGCCCTGAGGCACACCACATTGGAGGGACATTTCGGAGGAGCGGGCGTTTTTCTCCCAGATCTGATAAGATCGTTGTGTCAAGAAGGATGAGAGCCAGGATATGGCTGTGCCTTCTAGACCAACTCTCGCCAGCCTTTCGATGAGGAGTTGGTGGTCAACAGTGTCGAACGCTGCACTAAGGTCGAGGAGGATCACTGCCACTGATCCTCCGCCATCTAGCAGCGTTCTGGCTTCCTCTACCGCCGCCAGGAGGGCGATGTCCGTGCCCTGTCCTGGTCGGAAGCCCGTCTGGGAGTTTTTCAGTTTGTTGTTAGCCTCTAGATACTGCGAAAGTTTTTTGTTGATGAGTTTTTCCGCAATTTTACTTACTCCTGGGAGTAAGGAAATGGGCCGATAATTCGCCAGGTTTTCAGGGTCCAGAGTGGGTTTCTTCAATAAGGCCTTTACCACCGCCTTCTTCCAACTCTGGGGCACAACTCCCTGTTGAAGTGACGTATTAATCAACTGAGTGAGGGCAGGGATGATAGAAGGGGCTACCTCTTTAAGAATCCGAAGAGGAGCAGGATCTCTGGGGGAACCACTCTTCATAGAGTTAAGCGTCGTCCGCACTTCATCTGAAGTGACCTGGCCCCATGTGGATAGGCCGGTGGGAGAAGTCGGATATGGAGAAACGGTTTCTTCCCTCGGGCACAGGGGAGGAATTGAATCCAGGATTAATCGGATTTTGTCCTGGAAAAAGTTAGCCAGTTGTTGGCATTTCTCTTGATCAGCTTTAGGGTCAGAGGGGGGTCCACGATCTTGTTCTGGTGGTTTTGAGAGTTCTTTAAGGATAGCGAATGCTTCCTTCCCGGAGCCACCTGCTCTCTCTATTCTCTCCTGGAAAAACACGCTTTTGGTATTCCGGATAGCGGTTTTATAATTGAGAAGAGAGATGGAGTAGATATTTTTGTTCGCTCCTGTTTTATCACGTCTCCATGAGCGTTCGGTCTTTTTACATTCTTGCCGTAAGGCTTTAAGCTCTGGAGTGTACCATGGAGCAGGGGATATCTTTTTAAGTTGTTTAAGGGTAGTGATTTTTGGAAGCAGAGTGTCAAGAGACGACGTAATCCAGTCACTGAATTGTTTATCGGCAACATTTGGGTCCGAGGAAAGCTCGGGAGTGGAATCGGTAAGAGAACGGGCCCAGATATCAGATGACAATTTATGCCATTGGCGATCAGTAACCTGGGTTTTAGGAATAGAGTGATTAGACATGGGAGTTTCCCAGAAAAACGGGACCAGGAAATGGTCAGTCCATGGAAGGGTCACCGGAGGGTCGGTGGTCATCGTTGGAATATTGGTAAAGATGGGATCCAATAGATGGCCCTTCTCGTGGGTGGGCTCGTTGTTCACCAGACATACCTCTAAAGCTGTAAGGTCATGTCTAATGTCCACGGCCACACGATCCGTTGGGTCAAGGAAGTGGAGATTAAGATCACCTAGTAGCAGGAAGTTGGAGGTGGAGGAGGCCAGTTGGGAAATGGCTTCAACTAAAGAGTTGGAGAAATTGCCTGGGGCCCCAGGGGGACGATAGGTCAGAAGCCCCGCTACAGTGAGGGCTGGAGTGATTTGGATGGAAAACTGGCCGCACTCACAATCCTCAATGTCAGCGTTCGTCATCCTACAGACGTATCGTTGCCTGTGGATTATGGCTACCCCACCTCCCCTCCCTTTAGGTCTATTTAACGTTTGGCAGAGATAGCCTGTGGGGAGAGCTGTGACGACATCCGGATCGGTGCAATCAGAGAGCCATGTCTCTGTTAGGAACATGGTCCGACAGAACCTAGAAAGTGCCCAAACCAGCCAGAAAAAGCAATACGACAAGGGCACTCGTCCCAGGGTGTTTGCTGTTAACGATTTGGTCCTTCTTATGATGCCCTCGTCTGACCAGAAACTCCTGGGTCGGTGGCAAGGCCCTTACACCATTCTCCAGCAGGTGACGCCGGTTACCTATGAGGTAGAACTGGATCCCACACGCGGTACCTCCCAGATATTTCATGTGAATCTGCTTAAGAAATGGGAAGGACCCCGGCCGGTGTTAACAGGAACTAGCCAACCCCTGTCCTTTCCTTTTGACCCTTGTGTAGACCCTGAACTACCTCCTGCTCTAGTCCAGGAACTCCGCAAAGCCCTAGGACCCCTTCAGAGTGTCTTCTCCTCCTCTCCAGGCCGAACCCGTATTACTGAGCATGCCATCGAAACCGAACCAGGAAGGGTGGTCCGGTTGCGACCCTATAGAGTACCCGAGGCCCGTCGGGCGGTCATAAGGCAAGAAATAGAAGACATGCAAAAGATGGGGATAATGGAGCCCTCAGTTAGCGACTGGAATTCCCCTATCGTTCTTGTCCCAAAACCAGACGGGTCGGTCCGCTTCTGTATCGACTTTCGGGAGGTCAACAAAATATCCACATTTGATACCTATCCCTTGCCCCGGGTGGACGAAATGATAGAGAGGATAGGGAAGGCAAAGTATATTTCCACCCTGGATCTCTGTAAAGGGTACTGGCAGATACCTCTCAGGGAACAAGACAAGAAAAAAACTGCCTTCTCCACCCCTGAGGGGTTATACCAGTTCCTTGTCATGCCCTTTGGTCTTCACGGGGCACCCGCCACCTTTCAGCGTGCAATGAACCAGGTTTTGAGACCCCATGCACAGTACGCAGGCGCCTATCTAGACGACATTGTCATATTCAGCGACAACTGGCCACAACATGTGCAACATCTAGGTAGCGTTGTCTCTTCCCTAGGCTCTTTTGGATTCGCCATAAATCCCGCCAAGACCACTCTGGCGGCGAAGACTGTCAAATACCTGGGGTATCTTCTGGGGGATGGACTAATAAGACCTCAGGAAAGCAAAATAGTGGCTATCAAGTCCCTATCCTTTCCCCAAACAAAGAAAGACCTGCGAGCCTTTTTAGGGCTTCTCGGATATTATCGGCGGTTCGTGCCCAACTTCTCCCAGAGAGCCGCCGCCCTAACGGATCTTCTAAAGAAGACTAACCGCTCTGATGAGTTGTTACGAAACCCCTCACCCAAAGCCTGGCATGCGTTTACAGATCTAAAAGAAGCCTTGACCTCAAGCCCCGTTTTGATACCCCCTGACTACTCCTTGCCCTTCATCCTGCAAACAGATGCTTCCAAACAGGGGCTGGAGGTGGTGCTGTCACAGAAAGATTCCCTAGGTAACGAAAGACCCATCCTCTATGTTAGTCGTAAACTGTTTCCCAGGGAAAAACACTACGCAGTGGTAGAAAAAGAAGCCCTGGCCATAAAATGGGCGATTGACAACCTACGATACTACTTGGAGGGCAGAGACTTTATCCTCTATACTGATCACGCTCCCTTGGAGTGGATGGCCCGGAACAAAGGTCAGAATGACCGGGTCCTCCGCTGGTTTCTCTCCCTTCAGCCATTTCACTTCAAAACTCTACACAGGAAAGGGTCAGAACAGGGCAATGCCGATTATCTGTCACGCTACCCTCATACTCCATCCATTACTAGAAGGACAGCTAGGGGAAAGGTATGTGAGGTGGTGCCCCCTCGGCCCCCCCAGGAGGGCTGTTCTACCCCGTACCTACCTCGATCCTTTCCACCACCGGGACTGCAAAAGCGCTCACCACATCATATGGTGAAGACGGAACTCGGCAATCCTGCCATAACCCACGACGCTCTGCCCTTCTCTCTTCCCCAGGGACCAACCAGAACTACGAGCCCGGAGGAAGCATATCCCTCCGACCCCGGAAGTCCCGCCTTAGCGGCAGAGTCAGCACAGGATAAAAGCAGGAGCCGAGTAGAACACCCCGTCGGAGTTTTGTGGCAGGAGATTCGGACTGGAGCTGGAGAAGGAGAAGGAGAGCAGACGTGTGACGGAGAAGAGTGGACCGAAGAGTGGTGGAGCCCACAGGAGGTGGCTGAAGAGCGGCCGTAACTCACTTGGAGAGTTACGGCGGACCGGGTGAGTGTCTTAAGCCTTCCTTACCCCCACTCATTAGGAGTTCTCTTAGCGCCCTGTAAATAAACCCTTCTCTTTAGCATCACGTCCCCTGCACTGTAGTATATTTGTATAGCACTAGCACTGATTGAAGTGGCACCGTCTCCCCGTTCCCGCACGTCCCTTCCCGACACCCTTTCTATAATCCCCCTTGTGTTCCGGCCTCCCTGCGCCCTCCTTTCCTCACGACCTCTTTTCTCTTCCCACCCCCTCACGGCCCGGGTGACGGTGTTCGGTATAGCATCAGAACATAAGGATAAGACTAACGGTCCTTTTGTTTCTTTCTCTTACTGCCCTCCGTGGAACTCCCCTATATCGGAGCTGTCGTTGGAGAATCCCAGACCCAGGACTACACCCAAGACCCGGAGCGGACTACGAACCCGGACCCATCCTTGCATTCCTTTTTGTTGTGACATTGATTCTGCCTCCTTGTATAAATAAACCTACAGAATAGCACACTACATACGGCCTCCTCGCCTGCTTTTCCGGCCCGCAGATCGCCCACCATTACAGCCTCCTACACTGCCTCTACCATTACTCTAGTGCAAAATTGTCCTCAGACTCTTTTTGCCACTGTAAAGAAACTCACAGGAGCTGATACCACTCCCTCCTTGCCGGCTTTGGATGGTACACAATGTAATGCCATTGCGGATTTCTTTATATCTAAGGTTGAGGGCATCTATTAATCTTTGGCCTCCCTCCCACCACCTACTGATTCCCTCCAACTTGGTTTTTCTTGCAATATTTCTTTTTCTCCCACTGTGTTTATTCACAACTGGCTACCATTTGATGACTCTTCCTTCCTGTCTTGTCTAAACAGCATCAGGTCAGGTTCCCCGCGGGACCCAGTCCCTATGAAGATATTAAAACAACTTGACCATGAACCACGGAGATTCCTAATGAGGCTACTAAACATTTCTCTTACCAAATCTCGGGTGGCACAGGAATGGAAACATGCCATGGTTTTTCCCTTGCTCAAAAAATCTGGTGCTGACATCACAAATCTTGCCAACTTTAGGCCTATATCCCTGCTGCCAGCCTGCTCCAAAATATTGGAACGCCACGTCAACACCCAGCTTACTGAGTTTGTTGAAAACGTGAGATATCTCCATCCATCCCAATCAGGCTTTCGCGCTAACTACTCCACCGAATCCGCACTCCTCGGGGTGACTGAGCGACTCCGACACGGTATCGATAGCGGTGAGATCTTTGCGCTTATTCTTCTTGACTTAAGCGCTGCTTTCGATACCGTGTCTCATT
Organism: Lissotriton vulgaris; assembly: GCF_964263255.1. Taxonomy (NCBI): domain Eukaryota; kingdom Metazoa; phylum Chordata; class Amphibia; order Caudata; family Salamandridae; genus Lissotriton; species Lissotriton vulgaris. Next base: position 54,841 of record NW_028247041.1, on the reverse strand, counting down.
CCACTCTTTTGGAGTCCCTCCGCTCCCTTGGTGTTGATGGATCAGCGCTTGCCTGGGTGGCCTCATTCCTCAATGAGCGCACCTTTCAGGTCTTCTCAAACAAAGCTGAATCTTCGATTCATTCTTCAGCTTACGGCGTCCCTCAAGGGTCTATATTAAGCCCTCTGTTGTTTAATATTTACATCAGACCGCTTGCTTCCTTCGTAAAGGACGCCGGTCTGTCTATATATTCATATGCAGACGATACGCAGATTGTGTTTTCTCTCTCTAGCAGCAGGGTTCAGGAAGTTTCTGCCCTTAAAGTTGGCCTATCTCGTGTTGCAGCTTGGATGCAACACCATCTGCTGAAGCTCAACGGAGATAAGACCGAAATTATCATATTAGGCAAGCATAAAGATCTGTGGAGCTCTAGACACTGGCCCTGTGATATGGGTCCTCTGCCTACCCCTGTGCCTGTTGCCCGTAACCTCGGTTTCCTGATTGACGATAAACTTTCGATGAGGCAGCAGGTAACCAAGGTCGCTGCAGTCTGTTTTAACACCTTACGCTGGCTGCAGAAGATCATATGGATGCTGCCTGAGTCCACTCGAAGAACTGTCGTCCAGGCCCTTGTGATGTCTCGCATCGACTATGGCAATGTGCTTAATCTTGGAGCGGATAAAGCAACAATTAATAAACTCCAAGTGGTACAGAACTCAGCCGATCGCCTCTTGCGTAATGTTCCACGGACAACGTCCGCAATGCAAGCTTTGCGTGACCTACACTGGTTAAGAATTTCAGATCGTGTGACATTTAAAACTTTGTGTTTCTTGTTCAAGATCCGTCAGGGTTCTGCCCCCACCTACCTTCATAACCTTGCCCAGCCTTATCTACCTGGCCGCTCCTTAAGGTCATCTAACAATGGCAATCTTTTGATTCCAAGAATCCGACTGGCAAAAATGGGAGGTCGCTCATTCGCATATCTTGGACCAAAGATGTGGAATGCTCTCCCGCTGGCGCTAAAAACAGACACTAATCTTCTGGCTTTTCGCAAAAAGTTGAAGACTTTTCTGTTTTGATTTCCCCTGTTCGTGATCTCTTCTTCTGCACTTGCTTGTTTTCTTCTTTAGTCTATCCCTGGTGTCGGGAAACCCATTGCGGGTAGCTGAGCCCAATTCAAATTCAATAAAATACAAAATAAAAAAATAAATACATAAGTCATGGAGTGTTTTTTGCACAAATAAAGGTGCGCTGACATAAGATGGAGGTGTAGACAGTTTCTTTGACAGAAATATGGGGTGGAGATAGTCGTAATAAATGGGTGTGGACTTAGTATAAAATGGTTATTTTACATGTTGATGTACAGGAATAGGTATCTAAAACAATGTTGTTCTACTTTTAGACTTGAAGTTACTCTAGTCAAAACGTCCTGAAGAAGGTGCAACCATTTTACAACCACCGAAACGCCGCGTCAAATTTTGTTTTTTGAGTGTTTTATGATTATGGAAATTGTTTTCTTATGATGAAATGTATTGTTTTTAATCTTATGTTTTTAACCTAGAGTGTAACCCTGAATAGGGAGGTACCTAAATAAATTGCACTATATTTTTATATATACCCTAGTTCTAACTTTTTTCCTGTGTCACCCATTGGTACTAATGTTAGATGTACTTTACATAAAATCCGATTAGGAATTAGTCCCCCCACCCTCCATACACTACACAGTTCTTACATATAGCAAATACATTGGTCTTACTTAATTGACCAAGAACATACCACAGGGTTTCACGATATTTTTTTCTCTGTTCTTTCTCCCCTCCCTGTGAATTGAACCAGGGGAACCTTCCAAACTGTATTTTATGGTATTTCATTGAGCCATGTAGACTGTAGCCCTGTCTAAATATCCTGAGGTAAATTACATGACAAAAACACACATGAAAGGGTTAAAATTTTCAACCAATTAAAATGTTACTTACATTTTGTACTTTTATATACGGACATTTGATTGGTTATGTACATCAATATATATGAAAAATGAGAGGGAAACAGCCATTTTGACTAATAGTACCTGAGGGACATTTCAAAAGAATTTTCACAGAAAACTTCAACTGCTTTGAAAAAGGTAAGTTAATATTTTTGAAGGGGAACTATGTTGTGCACTTTAAGTTAATTTGACAAAACGTTTTCTGATAGATATATACTGTCCCTCTGTAATAGTTAAAGATTGAGATAGTATTCTCTGTTATACTTATGAATTGAGTTAGGCTTCTCTGGTATAATTATGAATTTACTTATGCTTCATCACATGCACTTTTTAATAGTTCTACTTCCTGCCTGAAACCATACACTACCCAAAAATTACTTCACTGTTAAAAACTCAGAAGTACCTGTCTGATCTTAAACCCAACAGTACCCTAACTCTTCTGATATAGTTATTTTGTATGCAATTTACAGCAAGAAAATGGAAGGAAAACAAGACAAAATTAATATTTCTTTCGAAGTTGTTGTTGAGAACAATCCAGAGGAAGATATGGATGATTTGGACTTTATGGATCAGTCTCTGGACCAACAATTACTTGACAGTGTTGAAGCAATAGAATCATTCAAACAAAATGAGGACACACCAGATGAACTAATGTTAGAAGTTCTTCTAAATTTTGAAAAATCAGAACAATACATTATATTTAATAATTAAAAATTGTTGGAGACATTATTCATTTTTATATGTAATTCATGAAATACTACCAAAATGATTAAAATATAAAGTGAGACTTATGGTATACTGTGCAACTTTTTTTGTGTTACATAGTAAGTTTGTTCATAGTTACTTCCTTTCTCCCACTATATTATCTACAATGTGTAATATACATCTCTTTTTCATCATACGGGAGCAGGATACACTACCCATCATCCACTAGGCCTTCTCAGAAAGTGCTTAAAGTATCTCTTTCTGCTTTCTTGACAGACTATGGTATGGATTCCATATACCACAATAACTTCTGTAACAACAAGCATGATATCTACAGAGGAGAAGGTGTACATTAAATTTAAGGGACAGATTTACAAGCCCTTTGCGCCACCTTTGCGTCACTTTTAACATAGGAAAAGTGACACAAAAGTGGCGCAAGGGGCTTGTAAATCTGCCCCTTAGTCTCTACATTGATACCTACATGTAGGTACTTAAATAAAAAAAAAACAACAAAAATATATTTTTTTTAAAAACAGCTACATTTTTTTAAAACTGTCATTTTTTTTTCCCCATGGTATGCTCCCCGGAACGCTCCCCGGTGCCCTCCCTGGTGCGCGTACCGGGCGCTCCCCCGCCCTTTTATAGCCCCCACATCAAACCTAGGGGGTCAGGGGGGGGTCTACCCTGCCCCCTTATGGTCATTTCCCCCTTTGTTTTTGCCACCTCTTGTGTCTCGATCCTACCAAGACACAAGATGGCGGCCGCTCCGGACTGTTTCGAATGTTTACAGACACACGAGAGCCAATCAGCTTTCCGCGCGCGAACTCGCGTAGCGCGCTGGTCTGCGCCCCGGTGCGCGTACCGGGGCGCGCTTACAGATATATATTTTTTTTTAACCTAAATTACTCAAAATCCACTGGAGCACATATCTTGAGACCTAGCAAAGGCACATCGGGCTACCAGTCCCTACAATTTTGCCAAGTTTGGTGGAAATCTATTCAGCCGTTCGGGCTAATAGTGAAGTCGACCGCCCTATGGAAATTAACATGGGGAAAACACGTTTTGGGACCCCCCTTTTATCTCGGCCCCCGCTTGACGAATCCCCCCAAACTTTCAGGGAAGGAGCGGAGCGGAGCGGGCCATTTTCTTGGAGAAATTCACGAAGATTCGTCCACCGGCGCCAAAGTTATTCCCAATAGAATGTTGCGGATTTCCTATGGAAAGTAGATCCTAACTATAACTACCTACTGGCGACCGCCAGTAGGGAATATATATATATGAAATTACCTTTAGAAAGTCACCTTCACTAGGCAGTGCCCTGGTCAGCAACACTCTCGAGGTCCCAAAAAAGTGGTGGGAGAGAATTACAGGCTTCAAAAAATGCCAAACATGCAAAGCCTGTAAACATGCAATAAACAAAACCCACTACCAGAGTCCCTTTCAGGATAAGCCAACAGCCATCAAACAGAAATTAGGATGTAAAACTGAATTCGTAGTCTACATCTTGTTATGTCCATGTGGTCTACAGTATGTCGGCAGCACTCGGCTGCCGGCACACAAACGCATCCTACAACATCTAAGAGCCATCACGGGGAAGGACCAATCCTATCCTGTTGCTAGACATTTCGAGAGCTCACATAATAGCAATCCAGACCTATTACAGTACTATCTGATAGATTCAGTCCTGCCCCTTAAAAGAGGAGGGGATAGAGATGGCAAGCTGCGCCTCTTGGAAACACGCTATATATTAGAGCTTAATAGCAAACAACCAGGAGGGCTCAACAGCAGTGAGGATCTTTACACTTGTCTGTGAGACAACCTATAGGGTCCACTGCTAGTTGTGATGATCATATGCATATTTTTATATACTGATTCGGCAACCTGAAATCTAAAATTTTGTCTATTATGATTTTATTGCTTTATGACACTATCACTTCAAACACTTTTTTTTAAATACAACCCTGTAGGAGTTTTCATACATTGTGCAATATTCATACTTCAATCAATGGACGATTGAGAGACATTTTTCACCCACTTTGGGTAAGATGGTGAATCACAGTAAAATGTATACATTTCAATTCTTTCCCTGACCAATGTGCAATACCAACGAATAATGAATTCCATACTGGTTTTTAGGCAACAAAATGTTATTGCTCTAAGATGAAATGGTTTTTATAATAGTTTTCCCTTTTCTACTTTTTTAAGGAAATCAATAATATTTATAGTGTGTACATATATTAATTTCATATTATGACATGTATATATATATATTTATGTTTTTTAAGAAAACGACTTTTTCTAAACATAGATTGTATTGTATTTAACTATTTGCGTATTTTGCACATCAATGTATTTTGCACACAGTTATTTAGTGTGGGAAACAGGGATTTTTTGAATGTTTCAAATTAGGGCACTATGCCCAGTATTACTTCCTGTATTGCTACTGTGACTTTAAAAATGTATGAATTTGCACTGGTCACATGACCACCCTAACTATATATGTCACCTCCTACTTTCCTTGCATGACATGTGATCAAGCCTCGGCTGAGGCGAAACGCGTCATGACGACTGGTGGGCTGCATATTCACAAATAAATGCACTGAAACTGGAAACGCGCTTATTTGGTGGCTTTATTCTCTTTTCCGAGTTGCTTCGCATGCGGTGTTTGAACTCTGGAAACTCGAAGGAATATATATATATATATATATATATATATATATATATATATATATATATATATATATATATATATATATATATATATATATTCACTGAAAAAAACATAGGTTTGACACAAGTTATAGTTAGGAATTAGCATTTTAAGAAACCTTTCAAATTCATTGAAAAAACCATAGGTTTCACATGTTATAGTTAGCTGAACATTTCTCTCATGCAAAATCTTTGAAATTCCTCTGTTATAGTTAGGTCAGCTAACTATAACTTGTGCGCCCGCAATGCACAGCTGATGACGTCACATATTACATCACTCATGACATGGTCAGTGACATCACTCATGACATCACTGATGACATCTCAAATGACATCTGAAATATAATGAATCCTATATTGTATATTTATGTAATACCATTGTTTTTATGTATATTGTTCATGGTTTTTTTATTTTAATTTTTTTGCCCTGGAGCGCTCCCGGTACACATCCCGGTGAGCGCACCGGTAAGCGCAGTCTTGCCGCGCGACCAGGGCGCGTACCGATGAGCGTCCCGTTAGCGCTATTTCCGCGAAAGAAAACATCATCGTGACGTATCGCGTAGCCTCGTCCGCGTGATACGCACGGCGTAAGCGCACCCAGAAGCACTCGAGCGCATACGATCGTGCTACGTAACCATCCGACGCGCTTACGCGACGCGCCCCGGGGCGCGTAGCGTAAGCTCGTTGGGTCATGTGACCCAAAAATAACACTTTTTTTATTGGTTCAGGACAGTTTTGGTTTCCAAATGATAAAAGCCCTGGTCGTGTGAACTGAAAATAACACTTTTCATTGGTTCAGGACAGTTTTTTTTTCCTAATGATGAAAGCCCCCACCTTTTTTCCTCATTCTCACTTTGTACTTTGAGTGAGGAAGACCTGTTTCCAGAGCTATTCCTAATTTGTACTCAGAAATGGCTTCAGTAGCAGCAGCAGCAGGAGCATCTCAGCCACCACCACCACCACCACCACCAAGAGGACCACCACAACACCACAGTGGTGGAGATGAAGAAGAGGAGGAGGAGGAGGAGGAGGAGGAGGAGAGGAGGAGGTTCCTGCCAGAGGATAATACCCCATATAGGCCAAAGCAGCACATTATCTGGGAGTTTCTTTCAATCCCAAAGGACCAAAAAAAAGTAAATGCGCCAAGGGTTACTTGCCTAATCTGTGGCACTGAACTTTCAAGGGGGAACCCTAAAAAAAAATACTCTTTTGGCAATAACACCATGATTCGCCGGATTGGTGACGGTACAACGCGTACCGTCACAACGCGTGCTGTTACAACGCGTCCCTTACAACGCAAGTCGTTACCACGACTTGCGTTGGGGGCGCGGATATCGAATAGTATAATTTACTATTCTAACACCAGTCCCCGTGGACACTAGGGAAGGTGTTGGAATAGTAAATTTACTATTTTTAATCTTCTAGCGCCCTCCAGCGCAAGTCGTGGTAACGACTTGCGTTGTTACGGACGTGTCGTAACAGCACCGCGTTGAAACATCCGTGTTGTAACGGATGTTTCCCTGATTCGCCACATGCAACGCCGGCACCCTAACAACTATGCTGCGGCAGAGGTGAGAGAACTGGCCAGAAACCCTCCCCAATCTTCACCCAGCACCTCCAAAAGTAGGCAACCCACTCTATCAGGTCCAGAGACAAGGGAGATGGTCCCAAACATACAACCCCAGTTTGGGCAATACAAAATCAGTTGTATATTTTGTGGTAAAACAATTACCTATGGTGAGCAAAGCATAAAACTCATCAACCGTGCTGGTGACAACCACAATTGCCTCAAAAAACCTTAATTTTTTCTTTATTTTTTTTGCTCCAGTTGAGCCGTTTACAATTCCCTGTTTTTTGTTTCTCCCCATAAAAATATAAAATTGTTCATAAAAGCCAAAAAAAGTACAAAATGTTCAAAAAATCAATAAAAAAAATAAAACAACAAAAAGAAGAAAAAAAACAGTTCTTTTTAGAACTACCTCCATTTTATAAAAAAAGGCTACATTTTTTAAAAACTCTGTCATTCTTTTCTCCCTGTGGTACGCTCCCCGGTACGCTCCCCGGTGCAGGTACCGGACGCTACCCCCGCGCAAATCGAAAAAAATAAAACATTTTTTTGCCCCGCGGGGCCCTTTTATGGCTCCCACATCAAACCTAGGGGGTCAGAGGGGGTCTACTCTGCCCCTTTTGGTCATTTCCCCCTTTGTTTTTGCCACCTCTTGTGTCTCGATCCTACCGAGACACAAGATGGCGGCCGCTCTGGACTGCTTGGAATGTTGACAGACACCCGAGAGCCAATCAGCTTTCCGCGCGCGAACTCGCGTAGCGCGCTGGTACACGCCCCATTGCGCATACCTTGGCGCGCTTATAGATATATATATTTTTTTGAACCTAAATTACTCAAAACCCACTGGAGCACATATCTTGAGACATAGCAAAGGCACATCGGGCTACCAGTCTCTACAATTTTGCCAAGTTTTGTGGAAATCCATTCAGCCGTTCGGGCTAAAAGTGAGTTTGACCGCCCTATGGAAATGAACATGGGGAAAACACGTTTTGGGACCCCCCTTTTATCTCGGCCCCCGCTTGACAAATCCCCTCCAAACTTTCAGGGAAGGAGCGGAACGCTGCGAGGCAAATTTGAGGAAATTTTCAGGCAGATTCCTCAACCAGCGCCAAAGTTATTCCCAATAGAATGTTGTGAATTCCCTATACAAAATAATCCTAACTATAACTACCTACTGGCGACCGCCAGTAGGTTATATATATATAGTATATAGAGGTATGAACTCAGTGGAATAATTTATTAAAATTCTTAACAACAATGATCTCAGTCTGCACTTCTCAGGCTCGGTTAGTCCGGTGAGAGCGAGTACCTCGACCTGGAGGTGTACATTGAGAACAACTTGGTGCATACTACACTGCACAGGAAGGACACTGCTGGCAACTCGACTCTGTTTGCCAGCAGTAGCCATCCCACCCAACTCAAGAACAGCATTCCCTACGGAGAGCTGCTAAGAATCCGCAGGAACTGCTCTAAGGATTCCGATTTTGAGGCGGCAGCAGCAGAATGTGTTAGCAGATTTTCCATGAGGGGGTATGGTAACACTTTACTCAAAAATACCCTCAAGAAAGTGAGGAAGATGAAAAGATCTGAACTCTTGGCAATTAACGACCCTGTAATGGGGAGGAACAGGAAATCAAACAAGAAAGATGGTAAATTCAGACTCATCACTCCATACTCTAGGGGAGCTGGGGATCTGAAAGCCATGTTGAACAAAAATTGGCACATTTTGAAAACAGACAATGTACTTGCAGATGACCTACCCGCTCATCCGTTAATTACTTTCAGCAGGGCTAGGTCACTCAGTGACATGCTTGTCTCCAGTCACCTAGAGAAACAGACACCCAAAACTAATTCCCTGAGGCGGATGGCGGGCTTCTACCCTTGCGGCCACTGCAAGGCCTGTAGTGGCAGCAAACGGGTATTATCTTTTGATATACCTGACACCGGTAAGAAAGTGCCTATCAAGCACTTTATTACGTGCATCTCCCAGTTTGTGGTCTACTGTTTAGTCTGCCCATGTGGCTTACGCTACATAGGCAGTACTATCAAGGAACTCAAACGGAGGATCCTGGAGCACCAACGGGCAATCGAGAAAGTAGACACCTCATATCCGGTTGCCCGGCATTTTGCGGAAGAACACAGCAAAGACCGCAAACTACTCCGATTCTTTGGATTGGACATTGTTCCGCCCAAGGTAAGAGGAGGAGACAGACTAAGGAGACTCCGCAGACTTGAGTCCAGATACATTATAGATCTTTCGACGAAACATCCGGGCGGACTCAATAGCAGGGAGGAATTAGCATGTCATCTGGGGAAGTGAAAGTGCAGGAGTATATTTCCCTCTTTTTGGGAAGTCCGGTACATTAGCTGCCAGTCCAATCACAACAAGTACATTCTTCTGACAGCACTTCAATTGTACCATTATTGCACTGAACGCATTGCCTGAATATGTTTTCCCAATATGTTCTCTATGACACTTTGCCATATTACTAAAATCCTGATCCTGTTCCCGACCGAGATTCTTGAATTTTGAAAGTCTGAATTTTTGAAAACTTGAAACTTTGAATTTTGACTATGAATTTCTTTTCTTTTTCAAGTAAAATATTAACTGAGACTCTCATCTGCAGATGATGATAGGTTACCATAGGTGTGGAAATATGTAAATATGTAGATATGTAGATAGCAATTTTTGCATATATATGTATAGGAGCAGCTAACGTAAATCATGACAGATTGTGTGAGGCTCACTCTGACTAGTACGACTACCTACTTACATACCCACCGGATGGTGCCTCTTCTTTGTGTTTTTGATTCTCTTTGATTCTTTTGATTCCTTTGTGTGTATATATTCCCTGTACAGATTTTTTCCTTTGCTGACTTACTAATCTGTAAGAGCACCCTTCTGTCTAGCATTCCATGGAACAATAGTGTAGGAAAGACTGGAGGACACAGGAAGCTTGATGAAGTGAGGGTTTAATGGAAACACGTCTGGAGTAAGTCCAGTCTAACAGTTTAATGCCACATCATTCTGAACTCATGTAAAGCATACATATTTGAAAGATGCAGTAGCATGTGCATGTGCACAACAGAAAGCGACTGACACGAGATGTCAAGGGTAGAGCTAGAGCCACGTGCCATCTCGTGTCGGAGATAATATACAGTATACAACACACCTCCCTTCCTGTAAATGAAAAAAAAACAACAACAAAAAACAGCATAATAATAAAATTTTGAAGAACAATCCTATACAATTCTAAACAACAAAAAAAAATCTTAATTCATGACAAAATCTTTGTATCTTTCAGGAAAGCGGTGAGACCTAGGACAATTTTTTGAGGGTACCATAGATGGAGTGGTCCTTACAACCCTAGGGTTGGCATTCTCACTCAAAAGACTGCCAGAAGTGATTTCTACATTTCCAGGGACCCCACTGTCAGGTTCAAAGTCAAGGAAAACATTGCTATCATCGCTTGACACAACAGCATCCTTGCCTTTAAATAAAGCACTACTGCCATCCTTTGACGCAAACGTATCTTTGCCTTTAAATATGGAAACTCTGTTCAAATTCCAAACACTCCCATCCTCAATTCTGACAGCATGCTTGAAAACCTCAATAACTTCCTTGGGACGTGACCAAATTTGACCTCCTTTCAAAACACCTTCCTTTCTTTTAATACGAACAAAATCACCAACAGAAATGACATGTTTACTCACTGATCCCTGCTTTGCTTCCATCCTTTCCTTCATCTTATCCTTATATGCGCTAACTCTGTCTCGAACCAAATCATAATCTACTTTTGAAAAACCACAATGGTCACTCAAACTTCTTTTTAGCCACCATGGAGTTAAACGAGTACTGGGTTTCCGACCCCTTAAAAGTTCAAACGGACTAACCAAAGTGACAGAGTTGGGAGATGTTCTATAAGACAATAACATAGACTGAAGAGCATTACGCCAATTCAAATGACCTTTAACAGAAAGTTGGATAGCCTCCTTCACAACTCTGTTGAATCTTTCAACCTGGCCATTAGCTTCAGGATGGAACACAGCAATTTTGTTGTGCGTAATCCCACATTTGGTGATAAAACATTGAAAATCCTTGCTGGTAAATTGTGGTCCATTGTCAGTCACTAATTCTTCTGGGATTCCTTCCCTACAAAAAACCTCATCTAAGAACTCTACTACATTTCTAGTTGTTATCTCCTTAACCATTTTTACCTCTGGCCATTTCGAGAAATAATCTATCAAAACCATGCCAAGTTTCTCATGTTCAGGTAAAACAGAAAATGGACCAATGAAGTCAAGACCTAACTTCCGCCAAGGACCGAAAGGACATTCCACAGGACAAGGTTCAGGACGTAAAGGTACAGCAGACTTATCACTGTTGGCGCATTCTGAACATTTTTGGACATAGTGTTCCACACAACCGTCCACTCCTGGCCACCAAAAGAAATCTTTTATACGTCTCCTAGTAAACGAGATTCCTAAATGCCCCTCATGGGCAATGCCAATGATAGTATCTCTCAAGGAAAAGGGAGGAATAAATTTATCACCTCTCATGAGAACCCCATTTTCGATTGCTAACTCATCCTGAACTTTGGCATAACTCATCATCTCGCCTGAAAACTTCCTTTGTTCTGGCCATCCTTGTAAAATATAATTTTTAACTAGAGTTAATTCAATACTCTTCTCCATTTTTCTTACCCAGGACTCCTTACTCAAATCAAACTTCTCCCCATACACTAACATAATGTCTTGCGAAGTGAAAGCTACTTCACACTCATCATCATCACAAGGGACATCACAAGAAGTGTGCAAACTGGACATGCAATCAGCATGAATGTTAGTCTTCCCTTTTACATACACCATCTCAAAATGAAAGGATTGTAGTCTAGATGCCAATCTGGCAAGGCGAGCCGATAAGGTTCGACCTCCACCTGGTGCCTCATGTAAATGAGAGGCTTATGGTCAGTCTTAATAGTGAATTTTGTTCCCCACAAGAAGGTTTTAAAATGTTCAGCCGCCCAAACTGATGCTAATAACTCTCTTTCAATAACTGAATAATGTTTTTCAGCATCCCTCAACGCCCTTGAAGCATAGGCAATTATCCACTCTTTTCCGCAGTCATTTTGCATGAGCACAGCTCCTAACCCTGTGCTACTCTCGTCAACCATGATGGTACATTTTTTTCCAACAACAAAAGGTCTTAAACAGGGTGCATTCACAACAAAACCTGTCAGATTCTGAAATGCCTCCGTCATTACATCAGACCATAAAAACCTTGCATTTTTCTTTAAGAGTGGCCTAAAGGAATCAACTTTAGAAGAGAAATTTGGAATAAACTTGGCATAGAATTCCATTAATCCTAAGAAGGCTACCAATTGTTCTTTTGAAACTGGAACCGGGGCTTTAATGATGCTCTCAATGTGTTTTTGCTTAGGTCTAATTCCAGCACCACTTATGGAATGTCCCAGGTATTCCACTTCTTTTTCTCTAATTTTACATTTATCAAGACGAAGAGTAAGACCTTTAGAGGATAATGCGGATATAACTTTCCTTAAATTATCATCGTGCTCCTCTACATTTTTTCCAAATACAAGAATATCATCTTGAAAGGCGATTGCCCCTGTCAACCCTTCAAGTGTCTCTTTCATTAGCCTTTGAAAGACGGAAGCGGCACTAGCCAATCCAAAAGGCATGCGTTTATATCTGAAGAGACCTTCTGGCGTAATAAAGGCTGTCAGATTTTTGGAATCATCATCCAAAACAACTTGATGATAGGCACTCGCCAAATCTATGCACGAGAAAATCTCAGCACCTCCTAATGTTGAAACCATCTCATGAAGATTTGGCAAAGGATGAGCATCTACCCAAATTGAATTATTTAAACTGCGAAGATCTACACAGAGCCTCAATTCGCCGTTGGATTTAACCAAAATCACGATCGGGGAAACCCATGGTGAGGACTCAATGGGCTCAATAATGTCCTTGTCACACAAGTCTTTGAGTAGGACTTTAAGTTTATCCCTGTAGGTAAGAGGGACGTTCCTGACTCTGTGCCGAACAGGAACAACACCATCATTGAGTTTAATAGTGTGTTTAAAACCCAAAAACTGACCAAGTTTCCCACTAAAAACATTTGAAAATTCAGATTTCAATTTATCAAGCATGAGATTACGATCAGGATAATTGGTGTTAGCAACGGAGTAAACAGGAGGATTGGCTCTTGGATCTATCTTAATGCCCAATTGATCTTGGTGTGGCCATCCTAACAAAGGTTGCCCAGACTTAGCGACATAGATCTTACCATATGTGGATTCACTGGCAAAAGTGATTTTCCCCCAAAAGTAACCTACCAATTCAATCCTATGTCCAGTATAACCCCCTGGGGAGATGTCAGATTCAAGTAAAATTTTGTTTGGCCAATTTTTTTTTTACAACATCTAAAACCAATAATGTATACCATGCACAGGTGTCAACAAAAATGTTAATTGTCTTCCCATCTATAATCACATTGCAAGATGGAAATTTACTTACACCTTCACTACCACAAATATTGATAACAGTATTGATATCATTTTCATTTGAATCATAGTCATCAAAATCTTGAACAATATTAACTTTTTTGGTACTGGATTTACAAAACTTTTTTAGATGCCCTTTCTTATTGCATTTCAGACACATTTTATCAAGGGCAGGACAAACTTTAGAGTTTGCTAAATGATTTGAACTTCCGCATCTGAAACAAATCCACTGAGTATTGCTTTTCTTATCACTTTTAGTGTACTTAAATTTTGAGTCATTCTTATTGTTAGCAAAGTCATTTTTAAAGGTAAACGGTTTCTTAAATTTCTCTCCTTCTTTGGAAACGCTAAAGACATCTCCTTTTTCACTTCCTCTTATTTCCTTTACAAACTTCTCGGAATGTTCAATTGACCTTGCGATGTCAATGGCTGCATTTAGAGACATATCCGAAGTTGTCCAAAGTCTTTCCTGGACCTTTTTGTTATTTGTTCTCATGAGTATTTGATCTCTTAATACCTGTTCATAGTTTATATGTTCAAAATCACAAGTTACGGCAAGAGATCTGAGAGTTGATACAAAATCATCAATTGGTTCATCTGCAGATTGTTTGCGGGAATAGAAAATAAATCTCTCCATGACGATGTTCTTTTTCTTTCCGAATCTAATTTTTAATTTTTCTGCTGCACATTCATACTCATCTTTTTCACCAGGATTGGTTAAAGCTGGAAGATTGACGAATTCTTTTAATCCAATCCCCCCAAGACAATGTTTTAAAAGAGATAATTTCCTCTCAGGTTCGCATTCAGTGCCTTCCATCACCTCAACATAGGCTAGGAAAACAGGTTCCCATATTTCCCATTCCATGGGAGGGTCACCTTTATTGGCCAAAAACGAAGGAGGAGGAACAATTCCACTCATGTCAAAATGTTTAATGTTAAAAGATTATTAGGGGGAACATCACTTACAACGCATTTTTTACAACGCACTACCATTACATCGCAACCATTACAACGCATACCATTACAACGCATTGCGCTGGGGGGCGCTCTAGGATAGGGAATATATTTAATTTACTATCCAACACCTTCCCTGCTATCCACGGGGACTGGAGTTGGAATAGTAAATTAAATAATTCACTATCCAGCGCCTAAAAGCATTATGCGTTGTAATGGACTGCGTGGTAAAAACCGCGTTGTAAAGGCATGCGATGTAAAAGCATGCGTTGTAGTGACACCAATTCGATTATTAGATGTGTAAGAAAATAAATATTCAAAACAATACCTTTAAACAGAATTGAATTGATGAAAAATTGTGTAGAATCCAAAATAATACCTTTAAATGAGGTCGAGTTGAGAAACAATCGTGTAGAGTAGATTTCAGGAAGAAAAACGGACTTCAAAGAAAAAAAACGATGAAAAGAAACAGCACTCGATTAAAGTTTACCAATCTAAGATGGCTGCCATGGAAATTGCTTTCTTTTTAGAGGAGATGGCCTTGTTTTGAAAGCGTATGACGTAGTGTTCAATTCCACGTAGGTCGCGCGTGCGCGCGTGCAGGCTGAAGCTCGAGCAGGCAGAGACTCGCGCTGAAGACAAACCCTCCGAAAACTTCGAGGTAATTGAAAAATTGATTTAAATACCTCTGAGAACGGGAGCGAGTGTCGCTGGAGTTGCTGTAGAAACCCGCCTGGGTCGCTGTGGAAATCAGCTGGTACAGTAGGTCAGAAATAAATTTGAAGTCAAAAATTATCTTTTTCTTTAAAAATTCATTGATGAAATCTTCTTAGAATAAAAGATAAAGTCTTTTTTCCCTCGTCGCCAGTGTAGGAAAGACTGGAGGACACAGGAAGCTTGATGAAGTGAGGGTTTAATGGAAACACGTCTGGAGTAAGTCCAGTCTAACAGTTTAATGCCACATCATTCTAAACTCATGTAAAGCATACATATTTGAAAGATGCAGTAGCATGTGCATGTGCACAACAGAAAGCGACTGACACAAGATGTCACGGGTAGAGCTAGAGCCATGTGCCATCTCGTGTCGGAGATAATATACAGTATACAACAAATAGCTCTCACTGTTCATGCTGAATTCGAATAATGAACTATGAATGATTTTTACATGAAGGGTACCAACACTCTTACAATGTGTCTAGTGACTTTTGCTGAGATTTGCACTGTTTGTTTGTAAGTTCACTTGTAAATAAGGCATTGTACTTAATAACATGGGACACTAGCCGATCCACGGCTTTATTTTCAAACGTGAGAACAATCACGCATGTATTAGATAAACTCCCTACTTGGAAAGAACACCCTTCCAATATGGTGCCCACAGCGGCCACAATAGGGTGTAGTCCTATGTTTATGTTAATGTCTTAAAACTTTGTTTATTTCAATGGGTTGCATGATACTGACCAGTGACACACCGACGAAGGCTCACGCCGAAACGCGTCTGTGCTTACCCGTTCACCCTGAGTAAAGTTTTTTTGCTTGACTCTTGGACTGCGAGTGCTGCATTCTTCCTGTGCAACTAAGAGGAGTTTTGAGCGTCAATATATATATATATATATATATATTACCTACTGGCTATCGCCAGTAGGTATATATAGTTAGGATTAATTCCCTATGGGATTTCTGAAAATTCTATGTCTAATAACTTTGGCGTTTGTAGACGGAATCGGCTGAAACTTTCAGGAAAATGGCACATTTTGTTTCTGAGCAGCCCCTGAAAATTTGGTGGGGTTTCGTCAAGGGGGGGCTGAGAAAAAAGGGGGGTCCCAAAACGCGTTTTTTACATTGAGTTTTCCATAGGGCGGTTGGACTCACTTTTAGCTCGAACGGCTGAATGGATTTGCACGAAACTTGGCAAAATTGTAGGGACTGTTAGCCCGATGTGCCTTTGCTAGGTCTCAATATATGTGCTTCAGTGGATTTTGAGAAATTAACGTTTAAATCAAGATATATATCTGTAACAGCGCTCCGGGCAGCGATCCGGTCCGCTTACTTTTCGCGTTTCGGAACTTTGCGCGCAGAAAGCTGATTGGCTCTCCGGTGTCTGTCAACATTCTAAACAGTCCGGAGCGGCCGCCATCTTGTCTCTCGGTAGGATCGAGAGAGAAGAAGAGGTGAAAAACGAAAGGGGAATTTAATGAAAGGGGGCAAGGTATCCCCCTCTTGACCCCCAGGGAATGTTGTTGGGGTTATTAAAGGGTCCCGTGGGGAAAAGAAAAAAAAAATGATTTTTCACGGTAGAAGCGCTTCACGGGCCGCGAACTGGGCCGCAAACTGGTAGCGAAACGGGAATTCGCCATTTTGTGCTTCGTTAATTAAATTACTAGGTATAAGGGGGTGCGGGAGACGTATCCTAATCCCCTATGTTTCCTGAGGGTGGCTGAGGAGGCTGATATATGTTGATACATCTCTTCCAGCGGCTGTGCGTGAGCTTTTTTTTTTTTTGCTGCGTGACAGTCCGGAGCGGCCGCCATCTTGTCTCTCGGTAGGATCGAGAGAGAAGAAGAGGTGAAAAACGAAAGGGGAACTTAATGAAAGGGGGCAAGGTATCCCCCTCTTGACCCCCTAGGAATGTTGTTGGGGTTATTAAAGGGTCCCATGGGGAAAAGAAAAAAAAAATGATTTTTCACGGTAGAAGCGTTTCCCGGGGCGCGAACTGGGCCGCAAACTGGTAGCGAAACGGGAATTCGCCATTTTGTGCTTCGTTTTAATTGTTTAGAGACAAAAATTATCGCCGCACATCGGCCACAATGCATGAATATCGTTGAAAAGTCAGCGATATTCATGCATTATCCAGCAAATGCTCTTAGCCGTGTTATCCACCTTCCATTGGATAACATGGTTAAAAACTGCTCTGTGCGTGAGCTTTTTTTTTTTTTTTTTTTTTTTTTTTGCTGCGTGACGTTTGTTAACGTTCGATTTGATGGAAATCAGGAAGTGTTGACCACCATTTTGTCACTGCGAGTAAATATTTTGTTATAAATGAATCCTTATTGATAAACATTGTCTGCGCCATCTTGCGTTTTGTCCAATGCCACAATTTTGTCGTGCACGGCAGCCATTTTAGATGCCTTGACCAGGGCCACTCTCTGCACGCCGCCGATTCTCAGCATGGCTCCCCACCCTCGCACGCATCTCCCCCACGCAATGGTCACCCCCGCTCTCTCTCTCATGCATGGGCCATATACTTCCCCCATCTGCGCTGCTCTTCTCTGAGAATCACACCCTGTGCCCGCTCGACACCTCCCTTTCACCCTATTCACTACCGCACCCTCTGACACTCCTCTTCCTCTGTGTCCGATTGTCCAGGCCGGACCTAGGCTATCACCTAGCCCTGCGGATGTAGTTTATGGCCCCAGCTGTAGAGAATTCAGACATGCCAACCCTCCCGATTCAGGCGTGTGACTACTGATTTCAGTGCAAGTCTCCCGCCTCCCGATTTCTGCAAGCAAAAACCCGGGGGCATATTACGAACAACTAGCGATAATTTTTGTCTCTAACTTGTTTAGAGACAAAAATTATCGCCGCACATCGGCGATTTTTATCGCAGATAAACCTTGCTATTATCGCAGAAAAGTCAGCGATATTCATGTATTATCGAGCAAATGCTCTTAGCCATGTTATCCACCTCCCATTGGATAACATGGCTAAGAACTGCTCAGGGCAGGTGTTAGATTTTGGAGATATTCGCGCTTAGCGCGAATATCTCCAAAAGTTGGTAATAGAAGATAGCGATGTTAGGGACTGTTTCCAGTCGCTAACATCTTGGCACGCCACTTTGCATGTCATTAGTGATAAGTATCACTGACATGCAAAGCGGGGCCCAAGATGGTCGCTATCTCCTTTTAGCTGTCACTAACTGGTGTTAGCGACAGCTTGGTAATAGGGAGATAATTTTATCTCCGCTTTCATGGCTTTTAAAGCCAAAAAAGCGGAGATAAACCCCCTTGATAATATGCCCCACGATTCCTTGGGGGTTTCAGCTGACAGGGCTTTGTATTGTGTTACATGGTAATTTTTCCAGGAAACGTCAGAGGGTCGATGCAGGGGTTCTAGAAGAGGTGATAAACCATTTAAGCCTCATGAACAAGCGCATGGTCTTTTAAAGATTTGTGAAGTACTCGGGGCGGCGGTGTGTGTGTGCCCTCTTTCAGGAGCGGGCGGGGGGGCACTGCCAGCAACTTGCCAGGTCAGGTAGTGTTCAACACGTGCATCACCCTTTCTCTGCCTGCTATTGCGCTCCATGCTTCGGAAAGGTAAGAAAAAGAACGTGCATTTGAGTTTGAAATGTCCGATCCTGCAGCAGCACACTTCCAAAGCCCACACATGACAATAACCCGATTCAAGGCCCCATTCACCCGTTTTAAAAAAAATAGATAACACTCCAACAAAGTAAGATTATAAAACTTTATTAACTATTAACTATAACGAACGGAACAAAAACTAAAAACATTTAAACATTTTTCAACACAAAAAGCAACAATGGTTAGAAGCTGTCTTTTGTGCGAATAGTCCCAAGGCAGCACAACGTGCAGAGTTCTGGACGGCACCCAGGTGATGTCGCCTGGGTGCTGCACTGGTTTTGGGATCCTACAATGCAGCACAGAAAAACAGCGTGGGGCGTCCCGGGTGGTGCGGGGGGAGGCCTCGTCAGTAGCGGTCTGTTGTGCGAATAGTCCCAAGGCAGCAGAACGCGTTGAGATGTTGATGGGACTGTGTCCAGTGTCACATGGCTGACACAACATGTACGACAGGCACCCAGGTGATGTCCAGTAAACCGCCGCACTGGTTTTGGTATCCTACAATGCTGCTCCGAAAATTGGCGTGCGGCGGCCCGGGGGTGGGGGAGGCGGCGTGAACGGGCCTCCCCAGGTGGCGGCCATCTAGCTGAGTTGCGCCCGCTCTTGCGGCTACAGCGTCTCGCTCACCATGTTGTTGAGTTGCTTCCACTCTTGCAGTGCAGCGATAGGCGGCTGCCACATGGCTCTTAAAATGGCGGATGGCTCCTCGGTTTTGGGCCTGGTCCACTGAAATGGCCCTGGGACACCTTGGAACTCGGACGCTTGCCTGCTAGGGCTTGGGCTCCATTCTCGAAAAGCGTCCCCTCAGCCGTGAAGATTCTACAAAAGTCTTGGGGGCCCCCGACTCCCGCAGGCTTCCGGTGGGGAGCGGCTGCCATGATTGCTCGCGGAATGACCACGACGGAGCCACGAGATGGTGGTGCTCTCATGCTGACGCCAGCTTCAGTCTGAATGATCCAGAAACAAGGTGGGGCTTTCATCGTTTGGGAAAAAAAAATGTTCTAAACCAATGAAAAGTGTTATTTTTAGGTCATATGACCAAGCCTTCCATCTTTAGGAAACCAAAAGTAAAATGAACCAATGAAAAGTTTTATAAACAAGTCACATGACCTGTTATGCGGCATAGGGCTACAAAAAGCGTAGAAAATCCGTTGGCACGTGAGGCGGCGTCAGTAGCGGACCGATGTGCGAATAGGCCGAAGGCAGCACAACGGGCCGAGATCCGGATGGTACCGAGGTGGTGTCCAGCAAATTGCCGCACTGGTGTGGCCATCCTACAATGCTGCGCCGAAAGACGGCGTGTCCAGCTGAATTGCGGTCACTGTTGCGGTACAGTGACTCGAACGCGCCGAGATCCGGATGGCACCGAGGTGGTGTCCAGCAAATTGCCGCACTGGTGTGGCCATCCTACAATGCTGCGCCGAAAGACGGCGTGTCCAGCTGAATTGCGGTCACTGTTGCGGTACAGTGACTCATACGCGCCGAGATCCGGATGGCACCGAGGTGGTGTCCAGCAAATTGCCGCACTGGTGTGGCCATCCTACAATGCTGCGCCGAAAGACGGCGTGTCCAGCTGAGTTGCGGTCACTGTTGCGGTACAGTGAGTCGAACGCGCCGAGATCTGGATGGCCCCGATGTTGTGTCCAGCAAGTTGCCGCACTGGTGTGGCCATCCTACAATGCTGCGCCGAAAGTCGGCGTGGGGTGCCCCGTTGGCTTATGAGGTGATGTCAGTAGTGGACCGATGTGTGAATAGGTCAGAACCAGCACAAGGCGCCAAGATCCGAATGGCAAGTCCTGGATGTTGAGTGCCTCAGTTGAGAGTTCTGAGCAGTGCTTGTAAGACTATCTGAAGTTTATTATAAGAATCAGAGTAAGTTGAAGACTGTCTGAAGCTTATTTGCAGCTTTTGCAGCTTCACTATTGCCCAAGGTGGTGTCCAGCGGAACTTTTTTCCTTTTCCTTTCTGCTTCTTTTCCTACAATCCGTTTCATCTGAAGACACGACCAGGTCCCTGAATGTGTGTAGGGGGACGCTATTGATTGAATGAAAATGGCGGCTTGACACAAAGCTGACTCAAGCGTTACTGTTGATGCTATACAGACAAAAATTGGTTTTCAGTTTGTACATTCTTCAGGTTTTTTTTTTCCATCCAAGTCTGATTGAGAGTTTGTCGAAAAATGGCTTCAGATTTTCCACATACTACTCTTCAACATTCTTCCTAAATGTAACAATGTGAAACTCACTAGGAGAACGGCTGTTTCTGTTTCCTTTCAAAATGCTGCCAACAATATTTTCTGAATGGAAGACACCATCTTGTAGCATAAAGGGCCGAAAGGGGTTCTGGTCTGGCCGATGGTTGGTGGAGACATTTTGACTATATCTTGGACCTGCCCGGCCTCGCCCAAAATGGCGCCGGTATAAATGGGACTCGTAACTCCTTGCCCGCAAATGTATATCTAGAAAATGTTATTGTAAGTGGCCCTGTCCTATTTTAATTACAAAATGTATGTCCACCGATTCCGCAACTGTTAGACACCTTAGTTCTTGCAACCTAATGGCCCGCTCGTTACGTTCCTCTACAGTGTAAATGTCTCCTCATCATATACGATTTCAGTTTGCTCCGTGGCCGGCCCACGTGGTTATAGGCCCGTATTTGTATACTGACATTTTCACAATAAAGGTTTTTAAAACAAAACACGGTAGTAGTATTTACATTGGTAAAGTTTTTACTTTTAGTCACTGTTTTCGAATCAGTAAAAGGCAAGTGAAATAAAGCAGTCCAATTACATGACGGATAAAAGGTATAATATGTAGGAACGCAGTAAAGATAAATGGTCAAGGGCAGTTGTGTTTTTCATGTCTGCAACATAAAGTGATCGATAAGAATCTGATAATCAGGCGTATCGGCGACTAAGACAGCAGGCCGAATCTCTTTTACTCAACGGCTCCGTCATGGAAGGAAGAAACGCCCTTTTTCTCGAAAAAGGAATATATTTTACTTGCAAGACAGTTGTAAATTTTCCGGGAAAGTACATTAGCCTGGAATATTACAACATATGTTTGAAAAAAAAATATTGTTCGAAAACAATAAAAAGCGTAATTTTTAGGTCATATGACCAAGCTTTTCATCATTAAATAAACAAAAGTAAAATGAACCAATGAAAAGTTTTATTAACAAGTCACATGACCTGTTATGCTTACGTTACGCGCTGCGCGCCGCGCGCCGCGCCTCGGATCACTTCCGGGTGCGCTAACGCGGCGTGTCATATAACGCATTACGTGACAACGTAGGTCAACAATATAGTCAAAATGTCTCCACCAACCAGCGTTCAGAACACAACCCCTTTCAGCAGTCCAAAAAGTTCTGTTAAATGACAACAGAGGGGACAGGCAACAAGAACCATCAGTCAAAGAGGGGAGGGCAAGTTCTTCTCTTCCGGGTCATGTTGGGGCGCTACCGGAACTGATCGAATTGGTAGTCTACAGTGTTTCTGGATGTTTCAGACTAAAGCTGGCGTCAGCATGAGACCACTACCATCTCGTAGCTCCGTCGTGGCCATTCCACGAGCAATCATGGCAGCCGCTCCCCACCAGAAGCCTGCGGGAGTCGGAGGCCCCCAAGACTTTTGTAGAATCTTCACGGCTGAGGGGACGCTTTTCGAGAATGGGACCCAAGCCCTATCAGGGAAGCGTCCGAGTTCCAAGGTGTCCCAGGGCCATTTTAGTGGACCAGGCCCAAAACCGAAGAGCCGGCCGCCATTTTGAGAGTCCTGTGGCAGCCGCCTATCGCTGCACCGCAAGAGCGGGAGCAACTCAACTACATGATGAGCGAGACGCTGTAGTCGCAAGAGCGGGCGGTAAACAGCTGAATGGCGGAAGAGGCACAGTGTAGCAAAAGCGGGTGGAATGGCAACTAAAACGGTAAAGGGGCGCCCCACTACAGCTTGTCTTCAGGTCAAACGGATTGTGGGACAAGGTCCAGAATTGAAGAGTCATCAAAAGGCAAAAAGTTCCGCCGGACCCCGGGAGCCAGCCGCCTATGTCGGGGGCGATCTCAGGCTACACCAGTGCTATAAGACTTGGGGAGGGTGTCGGAGCCAAGCGTCTTCTCCGAGTCCATGGCCATCACACCGCCCCTCAGGGGCCTCCGTCAAGCTGTTTAGGAAGCTAACATATCACATTGTTTTCTAATGCAGTCAGGTCCACAAACGACACTCACTTACTTTGAGAATAGTGAAGCTGCAGTAGGTGGAAATAAGCTTCAGACAGTGTTACAAGCACTGCTCAGAACTCTTAACTATGGCACCCAACATCCAGAACTTATGCTATTTGAGAATGGCAGTGACATCGAAGCATCTCAGGGACCAAAACCATTAACGTACTTTCACGTATGAAAATCTTACTTGGGGAGGGAGCAGGAGCGAAGCGCCCCCTCCCAGTCAGCGCCACCACACCGTATGTTGAAAATTTGAAGCCATCGTTCTACAAAGTCAACCAAACTTGGATTGAAAAATCTAGAAAAATGTACAAACTGAAAACCAGTTTTGGTCTGCATAGCATCAGTAGCAACGCTTGAGTCAGCTTTGTGTCAAGCCGCCATTTTGATTCAACAAAGCACAGGCATTGAAAAAGGCTCAAATTCAGAACTCTAAACTATGGCACCCAACATCCAGGAGCTTGCCATCCGGATCTTGGAGCCTTGTGCTGCTTTTGATCTATTCACACATCGGTCCACTACTGACATCATCTTATAAACCAACGTTATGTAAATAGTTTTTTAATAAAATGTTTTACCCTGTTTCTTTGCTGGTGTGTTGTCTATATTTTTAATATTTGCATAGGGTTTGTCGTTATTTTGTGCGGGATGGGTGATGGAGCCGAGCTGTCTTGCAGCCCTCATGGTGTGGAGCTCAGTTCATCTCACTATTTTCGTATTTCTCATGAAGGGTTGTTCCTAATATTTCTATTTTAGCGAGGTCAAAAAGAGATCCAATTAGTGGCCTACTGATTTTGCTCGATTACTTTTATTTTTTTTACACGATTTTTCACTATCTGCTAAGACTAAACAGAGTATTGCGACTTTGTGCTTGTTTGTAAATAGAGAATGATCCAAAGAGAACCAATTCTAAAACAGTAAATGCTTGGACAACAATCAATCAAATGGAGAGACAAGCAGGCACGACGGATTACAACGGGGGCAAAGGCTTGCGTTAACTACCGTTCACTATCTGCAAAGAGAGAGTACTACTAAGACAAAAGAGGGGAGGGGGGGGTGCAGCGTTCAAAGCACATCAGCGTGCATAAATACGAAAATGTTTTTATCTATCACGTACTTGACATTTTAAAGCTTTTCATATTTGCTATTAAAAAACCAATGAAATTCACAGAAAAAACCATAGGTTATAGTGGATATATAGTTAGGAATTTGCATTTACAAAACCTTGAAAATTCAATGAAAAAACCATTGGTTTTAGGCCATATATATTTAGGGATTTGCATTTACAAAACCTTATTTTACTCGCATAAAACCATTGAAATTCCATATATAGTTATAAGCGCTAACTATATATCGCGCACCCGCAATCCACTGCTGATGATGTCACATATTACATCATTCATGACATGGTTAGTGACATCACTGATGACATCACTGATGACATCTCAAATGACATCACTGATGACATCACTGAAAACATCTCATTTGACATGACTGATAACATCACTGATGATATCATTCATGTGATAATACGATGAACCTCTTCAGACTCTAATATAACCTTAGATACAATCAGTGTAAACAGACACTCACAGACTGTCACTCATCCATGGAGTTACTCACACACCTAGTCAGTCATGCAAAGAATCAATCACACCTCCATTTCCTCAACTATACAGTTATACAAAATTTACTTATTCAAACATATACTAACACATATTTACTCTATTATACAATCCCTGATACAAGTTCACAATGATCCATACAGCCACTCACACATTCACTGGCTCTTATGCACAGTTATTTATATATGTCAACTCTCACATGTACTGTGTTTTACATATGTACTTACTTTGACATGTAGCACTGAGATATCCATTCACTCACCAATGCACTCATGCACACCGTCAACCGCCCATACAGCTGTTTCCACATGCACTTTTGAAACCATACATCTAGTGAATCAACTGCTCACACATCTATGCACAGAGTCATACACCTCCCAGCCACCTACACACACACTCAGTATCCCATACAAATACTTGGGCAACCAATCAATAACCCATATAGTTACTCATATAGCTACTTATCAACACATGCAACAGTTTACAGAACAACAGACATAATGATGCACAAATTAAGACAGTTTAGTCACTAACCCATGCACTCAGTGAGACACATTTAATCACCCACTCATACAGTCAGTCATGCACCTACTAAATCCTTCATCCAGACACTTATATATCCACTCATTCTTCAATATGTAAGAGATATTTTAACTTTACAGAAACATACAGTCACTGCATGTTGTCATCAGTGATGTCATCAGTGATGTCATTTGAGATGTCATCAGTGATGTCATCAGTGATGTCACTAACCATGTCATGAATGATGTAATATGTGACATCATCAGCAGTGGATTGCGGGTGCGCGATATATAGTTAGCGCTTATAACTATATATGGAATTTCAATGGTTTTATGCGAGTAAAATAAGGTTTTGTAAATGCAAATCCCTAACTATATATGGCCTAAAACCAATGGTTTTTTCATTGAATTTTCAAGGTTTTGTAAATGCAAATTCCTAACTATATATCCACTATAACCTATGGTTTTTTCTGTGAATATATATATATATATATATATATATTACCTACTGGCGATAGCCAGTAGGTATATATAGTTAGGATTTTTTCTCTATGGAACTTTTGAAAATTCTATGCCTAATAACTTTGGCGTTTGTGGACGGAATTGGCTGAAATGTTCAGGAAAATGGCACATTTTGTTTCTGAGCAGCTCCTGGAAATTTGGGGGGGTTCGTCAAGGGGGGGCCGAGAAAAAAGGGGGGTCCCAAAACGCGTTTTTCCCATGTTAATTTCCATAGGGCGGTTGGCCTCACTTTTAGCCCGAACGGCTGAATGGATTTCCACGAAACTTGGCAAAATTGTAGGGACTGTTAGCCCGATGTGCCTTTGCTAGGTCTCAATATATGTGCTTCAGTGAATTTTGAGAAATTAACGTTTAAAACAAGATATATATCTGTAACAGCGCTCCGGGCAGCGCTCCGGGCAGCGCTCCGGTTCGTGAACTTTTCGCGTATTGGAACTTTGCGAAGCGAAGCTGATTGGCTCTCCGGTGTCTGTCAACATTCTAAACAGTCCGGAGCGGCCGCCATCTTGTCTCTCGGTAGGATCGAGAGACAAGAGGAGGCCAAAACAAAGGGGGAAATGAAGGAAAGGGGGCAAGGTAGACCCCTTCTGACCCCCTAGGATTGATGAGGGGGATATTATAGAGCCACGCCGGGCCCAAAAAAAAAAAAAATTCCGATTTTTCGCCGTAGAGACGCGTCTTGGTACGCGAACCGGGCAGCTAACCGGGCAGCTAACCGGGAAGCTAACCGGCAGTGTAACGGGAGTCTGAGGAGTAGCTGATTGGCTGTCAACATTGTAAACAGTGCAGAGCGGCCGCCATCTTGTCTCTCGGTAGGATCGAGAGACAAGAGGAGGCCAAAACAAAGGGGGAAATGAAGGAAAGAGGGCAAGGTAGACCCCTTCTGACCCCCTAGGATTGATGAGGGGGATATCATAAAGCCACGCGGGGCCAAAAAAAAAAAAAAAAAAAAATCCAATTTTTTCGCCGTAGAGACGCGTCTTGGTACGCGAACCGGGCAGCTAACCGGGCAGCTAACCGGGAAGCTAACCGGCAGTGTAACGGGAGTCTGAGGAGAAGCTGATTGGCTGTTATCATTGTAAACAGTCTGGAGCGGCCGCCATCTTGTCTCTCTGTGGGATCGAGAGACAAGAGGTGAAAAAAAAAGGTGGAAATGAATGAAAGGGGTAAGGCAGACCCCTCCTGAACCGCTAGGATTGATGAGGGGGCTATTAAAGTTCCCTGGGGGATGAAAAAAAAATTGCGATTTTTCGCGGTAAAGGTGCTTCCTGGTACGTTAACCGGGCAGCTAACCGGCAGCGTAACAGGAGTCCGACATATTGTGTTTTTTGAACGTTTGTGATATGTGCACGTGTGGATTTTGTCTAATTAAGGTTAAAAAAATATATATATATATCTTTAAGCGTGTTCTGGCGCGCTTACGTTTTGGGTTTGGTTTGCGCTGCAGAGACGATACGTCACGGTTATGCGATGCATCATGAGGCGTCTCACGGGCTACGTGATACGTCACTTAATAAAGAATATATTTTACAGCTATAGATATTAGCTTTTAAAAAACCAATGAAATTCACAGAAAAAACCATAGGTTATAGACCATATATAGTTAGGAATTTGCATTTACAAAACCTTGAAAATTCACTGAAAAAACCATAGGTTATAGACCATATATAGTTAGGGATTAGCATTTAAAAAACCTTATTTTATTTGCACAAAACCATTGAAATTCCATATATAGTTAGTTGCACTAACTATATATCGCGGACCCGCAATCCACTGCTAATGATGTCACATATTACATCATTCATGACATGGTCAGTGACATCACTGATGACATCCCTGATGACATCTCAAATGACATCACTGATGACATCACTGATGACATCTCAAATGACATCACTGATGACATCACTGACATCTCATTTGACATTACTGATTACATCACTGATGATATCATTTATGTGATAATACATCTTCAGACTCTAATATAACCTTAGATACACTCAGTGTAAACAGGCACTCACAGACTGTCACACATCCATGGAGTTACTCACACACCTAGTCAGTCATGCAAAGAATCAATCCCATCTCCATTTCCTCAACTATACAGTTATACACACCTTACTTATTCAAACATATACTAACACATATTTACTCTCTTATACAATCCTTGATACAAGTTCACAATGATTCATACAGCCACTCTCACATTCACTGGCTCTTATGTTCAGTTATTTATATATGTCAACTCTCACATGGAGTGTGTTTTACATATGTACTTACTTTGACATGTAGAACTGAGATATCCATTCACTCACCAATATACTCATGCACACAGTCAACTGTCCATACAGCTGTTTCTACATGCACTTTTGAACCCATACACCTAGGGGATCAACTGCTCACACATCTATGCACAGAGTTATACACCTCCCAGCCACCCACACACATACTCAGTCTCCCATACAAATACTTGGGCAACCATTCAATAACCCATATAGTTACTGATATAGCTACTGATTTAAACATGCAGCAGTTTACAGAAGAACATAAATAATGATTGCCAAATTAAGACACTTTAATCACTAACCCATGCACTCAGTGAGACACATTTAATCATTCTCTCATACAGTCAGTCATGCACCTACTAAATCCTTCATCCAGACACTTATACATCCACTCATTCTTCAATATGTAAGACATATTTTAACTTTACAGAAACATACAGTCACTGGGTGTTGTCATCAGTGATGTCATCAGTGATGTCACTGACCATGTCATGAATGATGTAATATGTGACATCATTAGCAGTGGATTGCGGGTCCGCGATATATAGTTAGTGCAACTAACTATATATGGAATTTCAATGGTTTTGTGCAAATAAAATAAGGTTTTTTAAATGCTAATCCCTAACTATATATGGTCTATAACCTATGGTTTTTTCAGTGAATTTTCAAGGTTTTGTAAATGCAAATTCCTAACTATATATGGTCTATAACCTATGGTTTTTTCTGTGAATATATATATATTACCTACTGGCTATCGCCAGTAGGTATATATAGTTAGGATTAATTCCCTATGGGATTTCTGAAAATTCTATGTCTAATAACTTTGGCGTTTGTGGACGGAATCGGCTGAAATTTCCAGGAAAATGGCACATTTTGTTTCTGAGCAGCCCCTGAAAATTTGGTGGGGTTTCGTCAAGGGGGGGCTGAGAAAAAAGGGGGGTCCCAAAACGCGTTTTTTACATTGAGTTTTCCATAGGGCGGTTGGACTCACTTTTAGCTCGAACGGCTGAATGGATTTGCACGAAACTTGGCAAAATTGTAGGGACTGTTAGCCCGATGTGCCTTTGCTAGGTCTCAATATATGTGCTTCAGTGGATTTTGAGAAATTAACGTTTAAATCAAGATATATATCTGTAACAGCGCTCCGGGCAGCAATCCGGTCCGCTTACTTTTCGCGTTTCGGAACTTTGCGCGCAGAAAGCTGATTGGCTCTCCGGTGTCTGTCAACATTCTAAACAGTCCGGAGCGGCCGCCATCTTGTCTCTCGGTAGGATCGAGAGAGAAGAAGAGGTGAAAAACGAAAGGGGAATTTAATGAAAGGGGGCAAGGTATCCCCCTCTTGACCCCCTAGGAATGTTGTTGGGGTTATTAAAGGGTCCCGTGGGGAAAAGAAAAAAAAAATGATTTTTCACGGTGGAAGCGCTTCACGGTCCGCGAACTGGGCCGCAAACTGGTAGCGAAACGGGAATTCGCCATTTTGTGCTTCGTTAATTAAATTACTAGGTATAAGGGGGTGCGGGAGACGTATCCTAATCCCCTATGTTTCCTGAGGGTGGCTGAGGAGGCTGATATATGTTGATACATCTCTTCCAGCGGCTGTGCGTGAGCTTTTTTTTTTTTTGCTGCGTGACAGTCCGGAGCGGCCGCCATCTTGTCTCTCGGTAGGATCGAGAGAGAAGAAGAGGTGAAAAACGAAAGGGGAATTTAATGAAAGGGGGCAAGGTATCCCCCTCTTGACCCCCTAGGAATGTTGTTGGGGTTATTAAAGGGTCCCGTGGGGAAAAGAAAAAAAAAGGATTTTTCACGGTAGAAGCGCTTTACGGGCCGCGAACTGGGCCGCAAACTGGTAGCGAAACGGGAATTCGCCATTTTGTGCTTCGTTTTAATTGTTTAGAGACAAAAATTATCGCCGCACATCGGCCACAATGCATGAATATCGTTGAAAAGTCAGCAATATTCATGCATTATCCAGCAAATGCTCTTAGCCGTGTTATCCACCTTCCATTGGATAACATGGTTAAAAACTGCTCTGTGCGTGAGCTTTTTTTTTTTTTTTTTTTTTTTTTGCTGCGTGACGTTTGTTAACGTTCGATTCGATGGAAATCAGGAAGTGTTGACCACCATTTTGTCACTGCGAGTAAATATTTTGTTATAAATGAATCCTTATTGATAAACATTGTCTGCGCCATCTTGCGTTTTGTCCAATGCCACAATTTTGTCGTGCACGGCAGCCATTTTAGATGCCTTGACCAGGGCCACTCTCTGCATGCCGCCGATTCTTAGCATGGCTCCCCACCCTCGCACGCATCTCCCCCACGCAATGGTCACCCCCGCTCTCTCTCTCATGCATGGGCCATATACTTCCCCCATCTGCGCTGCTCTTCTCTGAGAATTACACCCTGTGCCCGCTCGACACCTCCCTTTCACCCTATTCACTACCGCACCCTCTGACACTCCTCTTCCTCTGTGTCCGATTGTCCAGGCCGGACCTAGGCTATCACCTAGCCCTGCGGATGTAGTTTATGGCCCCAGCTGTAGAGAATTCAGACATGCCAACCCTCCCGATTCAGGCGTGTGACTACTGATTTCAGTGCAAGTCTCCCGCCTCCCGATTTCTGCAAGCAAAAACCCGGGGGCATATTACGAACAACTAGCGATAATTTTTGTCTCTAACTTGTTTAGAGACAAAAATTATCGCCGCACATCGGCGATTTTTATCGCAGATAAACCTTGCTATTATCGCAGAAAAGTCAGCGATATTCATGTATTATCGAGCAAATGCTCTTAGCCATGTTATCCACCTCCCATTGGATAACATGGCTAAGAACTGCTCAGGGCAGGTGTTAGATTTTGGAGATATTCGCGCTTAGCGCGAATATCTCCAAAAGTTGGTAATAGAAGATAGAGATGTTAGGGACTGTTTCCAGTCGCTAACATCTTGGCACGCCACTTTGCATGTCATTAGTGATAAGTATCACTGACATGCAAAGCGGGGCCCAAGATGGTCGCTATCTCCTTATAGCTGTCACTAACTGGTGTTAGCGACAGCTTGGTAATAGGGAGATAATTTTATCTCCGCTTTCATGGCTTTTAAAGCCAAAAAAGCGGAGATAAACCCCCTTGATAATATGCCCCACGATTCCTTGGGGGTTTCAGCTGACAGGGCTTGGTATTGTGTTACATGGTAATTTTTCCAGGAAACGTCAGAGGGTCGATGCAGGGGTTCTAGAAGAGGTGATAAACCATTTAAGCCTCATGAACAAGCGCATGGTCTTTTAAAGATTTGTGAAGTACTCGGGGCGGCGGTGTGTGTGTGCCCTCTTTCAGGAGCGGGCGGGGGGGCACTGCCAGCAACTTGCCAGGTCAGGTAGTGTTCAACACGTGCATCACCCTTTCTCTGCCTGCTATTGCGCTCCATGCTTCGGAAAGGTAAGAAAAAGAACGTGCATTTGAGTTTGAAATGTCCGATCCTGCAGCAGCACACTTCCAAAGCCCACACATGACAATAACCCGATTCAAGGCCCCATTCACCCGTTTTTTAAAAAATAGATAACACTCCAACAAAGTAAGATTATAAAACTTTATTAACTATTAACTATAACGAACGGAACAAAAACTAAAAACATTTAAACATTTTTCAACACAAAAAGCAACAATGGTTAGAAGCTGTCTTTTGTGCGAATAGTCCCAAGGCAGCACAACGTGCAGAGTTCTGGACGGCACCCAGGTGATGTCGCCTGGGTGCCGCACTGGTTTTGGGATCCTACAATGCAGCACAGAAAAACAGCGTGGGGCGTCCCGGGTGGTGCGGGGGGAGGCCTCGTCAGTAGCGGTCTGTTGTGCGAATAGTCCCAAGGCAGCAGAACGCGTTGAGATGTTGATGGGACTGTGTCCAGTGTCACATGGCTGACACAACATGTACGACAGGCACCCAAGTGATGTCCAGTAAACTGCCGCACTGGTTTTGGTATCCTACAATGCTGCTCCGAAAATTGGCGTGCGGCGGCCCGGGGGTGGGGGAGGCGGCGTGAACGGGCCTCCCCAGGTGGCGGCCATCTAGCTGAGTTGCGTCCGCTCTTGCGGCTACAGCGTCTCGCTCACCATGTTGTTGAGTTGCTTCCACTCTTGCAGTGCAGCGATAGGCGGCTGCCACATGGCTCTTAAAATGGCGGACGGCTCCTCGGTTTTGGGCCTGGTCCACTGAAATGGCCCTGGGACACCTTGGAACTCGGACGCTTGCCTGCTAGGGCTTGGGCTCCATTCTCGAAAAGCGTCCCCTCAGCCGTGAAGATTCTACAAAAGTCTTGGGGGCCCCCGACTCCCGCAGGCTTCCGGTGGGGAGCGGCTGCCATGATTGCTCGCGGAATGACCACGTTGGAGCCACGAGATGGTGGTGCTCTCATGCTGACGCCAGCTTCAGTCTGAATGATCCAGAAACAAGGTGGGGCTTTCATCGTTTGGGAAAAAAAAATGTTCTAAACCAATGAAAAGTGTTATTTTTAGGTCATATGACCAAGCCTTCCATCTTTAGGAAACCAAAAGTAAAATGAACCAATGAAAAGTTTTATAAACAAGTCACATGACCTGTTATGCGGCATAGGGCTACAAAAAGCGTAGAAAATCCGTTGGCACGTGAGGCGGCGTCAGTAGCGGACCGATGTGCGAATAGGCCGAAGGCAGCACAACGGGCCGAGATCCGGATGGTACCGAGGTGGTGTCCAGCAAATTGCCGCACTGGTGTGGCCATCCTACAATGCTGCGCCGAAAGACGGCGTGTCCAGCTGAGTTGCGGTCACTGTTGCGGTACAGTGACTCGAACGCGCCGAGATCCGGATGGCACCGAGGTGGTGTCCAGCAAATTGCCGCACTGGTGTGGCCATCCTACAATGCTGCGCCGAAAGACGGCGTGTCCAGCTGAATTGCGGTCACTGTTGCGGTACAGTGACTCGAACGCGCCGAGATCCGGATGGCACCGAGGTGGTGTCCAGCAAATTGCCGCACTGGTGTGGCCATCCTACAATGCTGCGCCGAAAGACGGCGTGTCCAGCTGAGTTGCGGTCACTGTTGCGGTACAGTGAGTCGAACGCGCCGAGATCTGGATGGCCCCGATGTTGTGTCCAGCAAGTTGCCGCACTGGTGTGGCCATCCTACAATGCTGCGCCGAAAGTCGGCGTGGGGTGCCCCGTTGGCTTATGAGGTGATGTCAGTAGTGGACCGATGTGTGAATAGGTCGGAACCAGCACAAGGCGCCAAGATCCGAATGGCAAGTCCTGGATGTTGAGTGCCTCAGTTGAGAGTTCTGAGCAGTGCTTGTAAGACTATCTGAAGTTTATTATAAGAATCAGAGTAAGTTGAAGACTGTCTGAAGCTTATTTGCAGCTTTTGCAGCTTCACTATTGCCCAAGGTGGTGTCCAGCGGAACTTTTTTCCTTTTCCTTTCTGCTTCTTTTCCTACAATCCGTTTCATCTGAAGACACGACCAGGTCCCTGAATGTGTGTAGGGGGACGCTATTGATTGAATGAAAATGGCGGCTTGACACAAAGCTGACTCAAGCGTTACTGTTGATGCTATACAGACAAAAATTGGTTTTCAGTTTGTACATTCTTCAGGTTTTTTTTTTCCATCCAAGTCTGATTGAGAGTTAGTAGAAAAATGGCTTCAGATTTTCCACATACTACTCTTCAACATTCTTCCTAAATGTAACAATGTGAAACTCACTAGGAGAACGGCTGTTTCTGTTTCCTTTCAAAATGCTGCCAACAATATTTTCTGAATGGAAGACACCATCTTGTAGCATAAAGGGCCGAAAGGGGTTCTGGTCTGGCCGATGGTTGGTGGAGACATTTTGACTATATCTTGGACCTGCCCGGCCTCGCCCAAAATGGCGCCGGTATAAATGGGACTCGTAACTCCTTGCCCGCAAATGTATATCTAGAAAATGTTATTGTAAGTGGCCCTGTCCTATTTTAATTACAAAATGTATGTCCACCGATTCCGCAACTGTTAGACACCTTAGTTCTTGCAACCTAATGGCCCGCTCGTTACGTTCCTCTACAGTGTAAATGTCTCCTCATCATATACGATTTCAGTTTGCTCCGTGGCCGGCCCACGTGGTTATAGGCCCGTATTTGTATACTGACATTTTCACAATAAAGGTTTTTAAAACAAAACACGGTAGTAGTATTTACATTGGTAAAGTTTTTACTTTTAGTCACTGTTTTCGAATCAGTAAAAGGCAAGTGAAATAAAGCAGTCCAATTACATGACGGATAAAAGGTATAATATGTAGGAACGCAGTAAAGATAAATGGTCAAGGGCAGTTGTGTTTTTCATGTCTGCAACATAAAGTGATCGATAAGAATCTGATAATCAGGCGTATCGGCGACTAAGACAGCAGGCCGAATCTCTTTTACTCAACGGCTCCGTCATGGAAGGAAGAAACGCCCTTTTTCTCGAAAAAGGAATATATTTTACTTGCAAGACAGTTGTAAATTTTCCGGGAAAGTACATTAGCCTGGAATATTATAACATATGTTTGAAAAAAAAATATTGTTCGAAAACAATAAAAAGCGTAATTTTTAGGTCATATGACCAAGCTTTTCATCATTAAATTAACAAAAGTAAAATGAACCAATGAAAAGTTTTATTAACAAGTCACATGACCTGTTATGCTTACGTTACGCGCTGCGCGCCGCGCCTCGGATCACTTCCGGGTGCGCTAACGCGGCGTGTCATATAACGCATTACGCGACAACGTAGGTCAAGAATATAGTCAAAATGTCTCCACCAACCAGCGTTCAGAACACAACCCCTTTCAGCAGTCCAAAAAGTTCTGTTAAATGACAACAGAGGGGACAGGCAACAAGAACCATCAGTCAAAGAGGGGAGGGCAAGTTCTTCTCTTCCGGGTCATGTTGGGGCGCTACCGGAACTGATCGAATTGGTAGTCTACAGTGTTTCTGGATGTTTCAGACTAAAGCTGGCGTCAGCATGAGACCACTACCATCTCGTAGCTCCGTCGTGGCCATTCCACGAGCAATCATGGCAGCCGCTCCCCACCAGAAGCCTGCGGGAGTCGGAGGCCCCCAAGACTTTTGTAGAATCTTCACGGCTGAGGGGACGCTTTTCGAGAATGGGACCCAAGCCCTATCAGGGAAGCGTCCGAGTTCCAAGGTGTCCCAGGGCCATTTTAGTGGACCAGGCCCAAAACCGAAGAGCCGGCCGCCATTTTGAGAGTCCTGTGGCAGCCGCCTATCGCTGCACCGCAAGAGCGGGAGCAACTCAACTACATGATGAGCGAGACGCTGTAGTCGCAAGAGCGGGAGGTAAACAGCTGAATGGCGGAAGAGGCACAGTGTAGCAAAAGCGGGCGGAATGGCAACTAAAACGGTAAAGGGGCGCCCCACTACAGCTTGTCTTCAGGTCAAACGGATTGTGGGACAAGGTCCAGAATTGAAGAGTCATCAAAAGGCAAAAAGTTCCGCCGGACCCCGGGAGCCGGCCGCCTATGTCGGGGGCGATCTCAGGCTACACCAGTGCTATAAGACTTGGGGAGGGTGTCGGAGCCAAGCGTCTTCTCCGAGTCCATGGCCATCACACCGCCCCTCAGGGGCCTCCGTCAAGCTGTTTAGGAAGCTAACATATCACATTGTTTTCTAATGCAGTCAGGTCCACAAACGACACTCACTTACTTTGAGAATAGTGAAGCTGCAGTAGGTGGAAATAAGCTTCAGACAGTGTTACAAGCACTGCTCAGAACTCTTAACTATGGCACCCAACATCCAGAACTTATGCTATTTGAGAATGGCAGTGACATCGAAGCATCTCAGGGACCAAAACCATTAACGTACTTTCACGTATGAAAATCTTACTTGGGGAGGGGGCAGGAGCGAAGCGCCCCCTCCCAGTCAGCGCCACCACACCGTATGTTGAAAATTTGAAGCCATCGTTCTACAAAGTCAACCAAACTTGGATTGAAAAATCTAGAAAAATGTACAAACTGAAAACCAGTTTTGGTCTGCATAGCATCAGTAGCAACGCTTGAGTCAGCTTTGTGTCAAGCCGCCATTTTGATTCAACAAAGCACAGGCATTGAAAAAGGCTCAAATTCAGAACTCTAAACTATGGCACCCAACATCCAGGAGCTTGCCATCCGGATCTTGGAGCCTTGTGCTGCTTTTGATCTATTCACACATCGGTCCACTACTGACATCATCTTATAAACCAACGTTATGTAAATAGTTTTTTAATAAAATGTTTTACCCTGTTTCTTTGCTGGTGTGTTGTCTATATTTTTAATATTTGCATAGGGTTTGTTGTTATTTTGTGCGGGATGGGTGATGGAGCCGAGCTGTCTTGCAGCCCTCATGGTGTGGAGCTCAGTTCATCTCACTATTTTCGTATTTCTCATGAAGGGTTGTTCCTAATATTTCTATTTTAGCGAGATCAAAAAGAG
The DNA here is from genome assembly GCF_964263255.1 of Lissotriton vulgaris. NCBI lineage: Eukaryota > Metazoa > Chordata > Amphibia > Caudata > Salamandridae > Lissotriton > Lissotriton vulgaris. The sequence continues at coordinate 18,437 of NW_028247041.1, read as the reverse complement.
ATCCAATTAGTGGCCTACTGATTTTGCTCGATTACTTTTATTTTTTTTACACGATTTTTCACTATCTGCAAAGACTAAACAGAGTATTGCGACTTTGTGCTTGTTTGTAAATAGAGAATGATCCAAAGAGAACCAATTCTAAAACAGTAAATGCTTGGACAACAATCAATCAAATGGAGAGACAAGCAGGCACGACGGATTACAACGGGGGCAAAGGCTTGCGTTAACTACCGTTCACTATCTGCAAAGAGAGAGTACTACTAAGACAAAAGAGGGGAGGGGGGGGGTGCAGCGTTCAAAGCACATCAGCGTGCATAAATACGAAAATGTTTTTATCTATCACGTACTTGACATTTTAAAGCTTTTCATATTTGCTATTAAAAAACCAATGAAATTCACAGAAAAAACTATAGGTTATAGTGGATATATAGTTAGGAATTTGCATTTACAAAACCTTGAAAATTCAATGAAAAAACCATTGGTTTTAGGCCATATATAGTTAGGGATTTGCATTTACAAAACCTTATTTTACTCGCATAAAACCATTGAAATTCCATATATAGTTATAAGCGCTAACTATATATCGCGCACCCGCAATCCACTGCTGATGATGTCACATATTACATCATTCATGACATGGTTAGTGACATCACTGATGACATCACTGATGACATCTCAAATGACATCACTGATGACATCACTGAAAACATCTCATTTGACATGACTGATAACATCACTGATGATATCATTCATGTGATAATACGATGAACCTCTTCAGACTCTAATATAACCTTAGATACAATCAGTGTAAACAGACACTCACAGACTGTCACTCATCCATGGAGTTACTCACACACCTAGTCAGTCATGCAAAGAATCAATCACACCTCCATTTCCTCAACTATACAGTTATACAAAATTTACTTATTCAAACATATACTAACACATATTTACTCTATTATACAATCCCTGATACAAGTTCACAATGATCCATACAGCCACTCACACATTCACTGGCTCTTATGCACAGTTATTTATATATGTCAACTCTCACATGTACTGTGTTTTACATATGTACTTACTTTGACATGTAGCACTGAGATATCCATTCACTCACCAATGCACTCATGCACACCGTCAACCGCCCATACAGCTGTTTCCACATGCACTTTTGAAACCATACATCTAGTGAATCAACTGCTCACACATCTATGCACAGAGTCATACACCTCCCAGCCACCTACACACACACTCAGTATCCCATACAAATACTTGGGCAACCAATCAATAACCCATATAGTTACTCATATAGCTACTTATCAACACATGCAACAGTTTACAGAACAACAGACATAATGATGCACAAATTAAGACAGTTTAGTCACTAACCCATGCACTCAGTGAGACACATTTAATCACTCACTCATACAGTCAGTCATGCACCTACTAAATCCTTCATCCAGACACTTATATATCCACTCATTCTTCAATATGTAAGAGATATTTTAACTTTACAGAAACATACAGTCACTGCATGTTGTCATCAGTGATGTCATCAGTGATGTCATTTGAGATGTCATCAGTGATGTCATCAGTGATGTCACTAACCATGTCATGAATGATGTAATATGTGACATCATCAGCAGTGGATTGCGGGTGCGCGATATATAGTTAGCGCTTATAACTATATATGGAATTTCAATGGTTTTATGCGAGTAAAATAAGGTTTTGTAAATGCAAATCCCTAACTATATATGGCCTAAAACCAATGGTTTTTTCATTGAATATATATATATATATATATATATATATATATATATATATATATATATATATATATATATATATATATATATATATATTCACTGAAACACTGAGAAAACCATAGGTTTCACACAAGTTATGTAAATGATAATTTAGAATTGTATTATTATTATGTCTTTCTTTTTATACTAATTTCTTATATTTTGAATAAAAATATTTATATTTATTTTATGATTTTTTTTTTTTGAAAAACTTTATTGACAAATAGACGCAGAAGTTATTTTCAACATTTTCACTGCTTGCATCCGGTACATATTGTTTCAGTATGGCTGTATAGATGGTTAATTTACAGGATAGATCGGCGTACAAGGTTAATGTTCACAACGTACAAAGAGGAAAGAGTTACATAGAATTCCTTATAGAAGCATATAGTTCAACATTCCATACTCTGACCCAGTTCGCATTTTGCCCATCTATTAAAAACTGCAGTTAGTTCTCAGTGACTTCTACGTATGGAAAGAAAATGATTTCTACAAAAGAACTTAACTAATGTCATCACCACTGCATACAGTTGTGCTCTTTCATATAATGGTGTCTTCCACTGCATAGAGCTTATACATTGGTTCAGAGTTTACAGTTGCTGCTCCCTCCACCCCCACACAAATCAGAGAGTCTCACATCATTCCGCCCCTCTAATCATCCTCCTCCTCTGACTCCAGCTCTTCATCTTCCGGCAACGGGTCACATGGTTCCCCCCTATATTTATTCCAAGGTGTCCATACTTTATTCCATTTACGCGGACAGGCCCGCAACATATATACTGCCCGTTCCTTCACCATGAGGAGGTCCATATTTCTAACCCAGCCCGACACTGTCGGCAAGTCCGGAGCACCCCATTTTTGTGCTATGTCCCTTTTTGCCACTGTCATAGCTAATGTGGCCCACAACTGTTCATACTTGTTCAGGTCAGTAGGATCCCAAACGTTTAACAGACATTTGCGGGGCTCAGGCAGGAGTGATATCTCAAGGGCCTGGGAGACTGTTCGCATAATCTGTTTCCATACCTCTTGAAGCAATGGGCAGTCCCATAGTGTGTGAAGCAGGGACCCCTCCTCCCCGCAGCCCCTGAGACAGAAGGGGTGTGGTGTCTTCTGTATCCTGTGCAAAAGTGTTCTGGTATAGTAGGTGCGGTGTAGGATCTTGAGTTGTACCAGCCTAAACCTAGCTGAGATGCCCACCTCCCTCGGTGAGGCCAACGCCTCGTTCCATTCCGTGTCGTCCATATCCCCGAGTTCCCCGGCCCATCGCTCTCGGAGTTTCTGTGTGGGGTCCGGCAGGTTATTAACTAGTTTTTTGTATGTAAGGGAGGTTGCCTTCTGTTCCATAAAGTCAGTTAGCAACCTGTCCTCCAGTGGAGAGGATTCCGGGAGTACTGTGTCGGGAGGGATTGCGTGCAGTAGGGCGTGCCGGATTTGCACATACCTGTAAGTTTCAGTGGGCCCCATATCATACTGTTGCCGCAATTGTGAGAATGCGACCACTGAGCCCTTATCCCAAAGGTCTCCTACAACCGAAATTCCTATTTGGTCCCATTGTGCGAAACCCTTACTGGCTCTTAAGTTCCCTAGCGATTTCGTGTCCCACAGTGGCGTCATTTTCGTAATTTTCCCCTGCCATCCGAGTCGTGACTGCGCTGCATGCCACAGGGATACCGTGTGCAGTGTCGGACCGATCAGTTTACGGGCCCGTGTGCGATTGTATAGCACCGCGAGCATGCCGTCCGTTCCCAACTGTGACCAGTCCGCTTGGTATGCGGGGTCCCCCCGCGGGACGTGGATCCATTGATTTATTATCTTAAGCTGGGAGGCCCAGTAATACAATTGAAGGTTGGGTAGTGCAATCCCACCTTCGTACCAGCTTTTAACTAATTTATCGTGAGCTATACGAGCTGGGCCATTGTTCCACAGTAGTGCAGATACAAGTGCAGCGACCTGTTGGAAGTAGCGTGGGGCCACCACATGAGGAGTATTCTCCAACACGTAAAGAAATCTAGGGAGAGCCATCATTTTGTATAGTGCTGCCCTTCCTAGGAGGGTTAATGGCAGGGTGGCCCAATATTTAACGTCTGCACGGAGAAGTGCCAGAGGCGGCACCAGATTTGCGTTATAAAAGTCTGTCGCATTAGTGGTGATAATAATGCCCAGGTATTTAAATGAGCCTGACGCCAATTGTAGGGGGCAGTCATCTCGCAGTGTCGGTTCTGGGCCCCTGAGTACGAAGATGATAGATTTGGACCAGTTTAGGGTGTAGCCAGATGCCTTCCCATGCTCGTCGCACAGGGTCAGCAGGGCAGGGATACCTTCGTCGGGATCGGTCATATAGATCAGCATGTCATCTGCGTATAGTGACACTTTGTCTTCCCACCCGTCCTCCCACGTGAGTCCCCGAAACAGTGGCGTTGCCCTAAGTAGGATGGCCAGCGGCTCAAGCACCAGCGCAAAAAGTAGGGGCGATAGTGGGCACCCCTGTCTCGTTCCGCGTCCTAATGGGAAGGGCTTTGAGATGTGACCATTCGCGACTACCTGTGCCATTGGCGACTTGTACAGTAACCGGACCCATGCCATGTATTTCGGGCCGAAGCCCATGCGGGCCAGGACTGCAAATAAGTACTCCCACTCCACAAGATCAAACGCCATTTTGGCGTCCAGGGATAGGATGACTGCCTGTTTGGAAAGGAGATGTGCTCTCGCCAGGACCCCATGCACCCTCCGCAGATTCAGTGCTGTGCTCCTATGCGGCATGAAGCCTGACTGGTCTGGGTGTATCAGGGTGTGCAAGTGCGCCGTCAGGCGGCTAGCCAGGAGTTTTGCAAGTATCTTCGCCTCCACATTGAGCAGGGAGATAGGTCGGTACGAGGAGCATAGTGTCTGTGGCTTGTCAGGTTTGGGGATAGCCACTATGGTGGCCATGCGCTGATCCAGAGGGAGTGCAGCCTTAACAAGACTCTCTTTATACATATCCAGTAAGGGTTTGCTCAATAGGGGGGCTGACACTTTGTACCATTCTATCGGTATCCCATTAGGACCAAGTGCCTTGCCAGATTGCAAAGACTGTATTGCTAATTGGATTTCAGTTTCGGTTAGGTCAGTGTCCAGTTCCAGTTGCGCTTCCTGGGAAAGTGTGGGGACAGTGATTTGATCGAGTGATGCTAATGCCTCCTGCTCCGTGACCGCCCTAATCGGTGTGTAGATTTCCTGATAGTGGCGTGCTAAAGTGTGTACGATTTGTTCAGGGTGTGTCAGCAGCTGGCCCTCTTGACTGTATAGCCTCTGAATGCCTCTGTTGCTACCACCCCGTCTGTCCAACCATGCTAGCATTTTTCCGGCTTTGTCCCCCACATCATATATCCTGCTGGCAGTGCTCGCCAAGTGTCCCTTGGTCACCGTTGTGAGGTGGGCCAAGTGCTGTTGCTGTTTGAGATGTAGCGCATGCGCGGTGTCAGGGGTGGGATCGGACATGTGGGCGATATTCGCGTTGTGGAGAGCCAATTCTAATTGAGCGAGTTCTTTTCTGGAGTCTCGCTTGTGCCCCGTGATAGTCGCTATTGCTGCGCCGCGCAGGACCGTTTTGTATGCCTCCCAAAGTGTTGAGGGTGAGGAGACCGTCCCTGTATTTTCTGTAAAGTAGTGCGATGAGGCCAGTTTAAGCTTCTTCCGGACACCTGGGATCTATAAGTAGTTGGGGTATATTGGGTATAGCCTGGCACGTTTTTGCTCCTTGGATGTGATGTGGAGGGACACTGGGGAGTGGTCAGATATACCCCTAGGTAGGATCTCAAGTTTGTCCACTGAACCCAGCCCCACCCCCAAAAAGAAAAGATAGTCAATGCGCGAAAGACTGTTATGTGTAGATGAGTAGTGCGTGTACTGGTTAGTCGTTGGGTTCATATGACGCCAAACATCCGTGAGGCCCAATGCGGACAGGAAACCAGGAAGCACGGCGGCCCCTCGTTGCCGGTCCCGTATGGGAAAGGTGTCTAATAGCGGGTCTGTTATGGCATTAAAGTCCCCGCCAATGATCATGTCACCCTCTGGGAGGTCTATGAGAAACTGACCCAGTGCTGGCAGTGCCGTGGAGTGTAGCGCCAGGGGAATGTATACTGACACCACGTTGAGGGGTTTCCCTTCCCATTGGCCATGTAGTGCCGCAAATCTGCCCTGGTCGTCCGTTTTGTGGCTGTCAATCATAAAGGAGGAGTTTTTCTTGAGAAGTATCCCAGTGCCCCTGGACCCCGTGGTGAACTCTGCATGCGCCGCCATGGCATATCCGCGCCTGTCAAGGGCTTTGCAGGTGGACCCGGCCAGGTGCGTCTCTTGCAACATCACCAAGTCTGGCCCGTGACGTTTAATAGTTTGGAGAACCAACCCCCTCTTAATTTTGTCCCCCAGGCCCCTAACATTCCAGGTGAGCAATTTTAAAGGGGGTACCGCTGTTAGTTGCGTGTCGCCTTCAGCGGGTGCGATTCTATGTCGTTGGGCCATGTGGAGGTATGACTAGTGTGTCTGAAGCGTGAAGGCGGAGCATAGCGCTTGTGTGAAGATCTGTGATAGAGAACCAGGAGTGTATGGCTCGCAGTGGGACCATGATCCATATGAAAGCGGTGATGACTGAGAACATTATCAACCAAAACAATACAACTTCCCCCCCCTCCCCCTCCCTGCTCCCCTGCACGACGGACGAAAACCCGCCCGCATCCCCAACTTGGCAGAGTGCTTAGTCCCGTCCCTGTCCATCTTACTTGCTCGTGGGGTTGGTGATACCCCTACAGGCACCGGCCGATGCCCGCCCTGCTCGGCTCCAGCAGCATCAAGGTCCCAAGTGTTCACAAACATGTTGTCCCCAATGCAGATCAATCTGATTAGCCCCTAACTGGTTGTCCAGAGTCTAGTGGGTCTCTTTCAAGATCCGAATCCAATGCTGTCGCACCCTCTTCGTTCGCGGGTGTACCTGATGGGTGCGTCGACTGTCCCCCGTTGCGATGGTGCTGTCGGTCTCTGTGCTGGCGCTGTGGCTGTCCCACCTGCCTCCATCCATCAAGCCACTCTCGAGCCACCTCCGGCGTATCGAAGAACCACGTCTTTCCTTCGGCTACTATGCGTAATTTGGCGGGGAAAAGCATGGAGTATGGCAGGCCTCTGTCCCGCAGTGCTTTTTTAACGTCCATGAAAGATTTTCTGCGCCTGGCCACCTCCGCCGTGTAGTCTGGAAAGAAGGCCAGCGTTGAGTTTTGAATTTTCACTGGCGGGGAGTTCCGCGCCGCTTGTAGGATTGCGTCTCTGTCCCTAAAATTGAAGAGCCTGGCCAGCACTGGCCGTGGGGTGGCGCCCGGTTTGGCTGCTCCACCAGGGACTCGGTGCGCCCTTTCAACAGAAAAGAAGTGAGATAGGCCTTTAGGTTTCAGCTGGGTTTTGATCAGATCCTCAACGTATAAGTCCATCGCAGCTTTACCCTCCGATTCCGGCAGGCCTAGGATGCGGACGTTGTTCCTTCTGGAGCGCCCTTCCTGATCGTCGAGTTTTTCCTGCAGCTGTTTAGTGACTCTTTCCATGCGCTCCATGGCCACCTGCAGGTCCGAGGTGTCCTCGACAAGAGGCTTCGTGACTACTTCCACTTGCGAGACCCTTTCCGCCATTTTGTGAAAGTCAGCTCGAAGTAGCGTGACTTCGGAGGAGATGGAACCCACCGTTGTCCGGACTTCGTTGAGGGTCTTCATTACGTCTTCAAGGGGCACTTTCGGAGTACTTCCCGTTTCCGGAGGAGTACCAGTGGAGTGACGGCCGCCACTCTGGGAATGTCCATTTTGGCCGTATGCGAATTTGTCGAGCTTCGCCTGTGTCGTCGTGCTCCGTGTACCCTTTCCGGCCATGATGTCGCGCTGCTGGCGGAGGTATGTGTGCTCCGCGTCCGGGTACACTGTCTTCCTTTGGGTCTCGCAAGGCCTGCGGGTGTCCGGCTGACAAAGTTGTGTCCCGCTGAGTTTAAGGGGTTCCTGAGGTCCACCCAGGGCCAGAGGTGATAGGCAGGCCGCCGTTCTTTGGAGGGCGTTTGTGAGGCTTACAGCGGGGCTGCGTGTGAAGGGTTCGTGCAGTGCGGCGCCACCAAGCGCGACGACGGGTATGTTTCCGAGGGGGATCCCCCCCTTTATAGTGCCTCCAAACCCCTTCGTTCACTTTTACAGTGGCTATCGTGCGGGACCGTCCGCACCTGGAAGGCGCCTACGCCGGGCCGGTCGTGCTGCGAATAGCCCTAAGCCACGCCGCCTCTGTGTCAGGTTGCCGGTGTCCCCATGCGCCCGCCCGTGAAGCCAGGGTGTGTCCCGGACCGGTGGCAGTGCAGGGAGGCGGTCGGGTCTCAGTGCAGTCCCCCTCACCTTGGTGCGCAATCGGCGTCACTGGCACTTGGGTTCACAAAGTATGGCGCAATCCCTGGCGCTGGGTGGCTTCCGCTGTGTTTTCCCACTTCACCTTGGGATGCTCGTCGCTATCTCCGGCACCTCCGGACCCCTCGGTACATTCAGGGGCGGGCGCTGGTGGGGCAGTGCGACTGTGTGACCTTAGTGTTGATGCGGAGCAGCTGCCGGCTGGTGTCAGGGCGCCCGGGCCGGGGAGGGTGAACTTCCGCCCGGGTCCGCCGTCCACTCGAGGTCGGTGTTGTCAGGCTGGCGCAGGCCTCATTACGTTGTTCCCGACAGGAGCCGTTCCCGGCGGCCGTTTTTCACCGGGGTTGCAGCAATCAACGCCGCTCGGGTTCCTGAGCCGATGCAGCCCCTTCGGGCGGGCGATGAAGCGGATGGAAGTGCGGATATTCAGCGCGGCCGGTTTGCCTGACGGAGCTCCCGCTTCAAGCTGCCGCCATGCTCGGCAGTTGGCCACGCCCCCATTTATTTTATTTTTTAGATTATATTTCATATTCTTATTATAAAATAATAAACTCAATTGCAAAGTAATTTTTGAATGAATTATTGCTTGACGTCGGTTGCAAGTATAACACCTCCAGCAATTCTCTTGCGGCCCTATGCTCACAATGCTGTATCAATCCTTACACCTGCTTCAAGCATGTGCAAGGTTTTGATACAGCATAGGCTCAAAAGTGACTGAATTAAATGTTATACATTTCACTCAGTCACTTTTAGGAGGCCTTGCTCTGTCCCTCACCACCCCTTGTTGTAAATATTTTTGTCCACCCTAAGCGTGGAAGGGTATTCTCAGATGTGAGACCCTTGCTCATTGCACCATCAGGATTCAAGCAAACCGGGCCGAAGACGGCTGTAATGCCAGAAACCGGTCCCCGGGAGCTTGTTTCCTTCCCAGTGTAAGAATTGGCTTTTGTAGTTTGGTTTGCCCTGTTCCCATCATGCACTGGGACAGGAACAGACTAATTTGCATACAGCCAGGTTCTGAAACTGGGATGGTGCAGTGAGCTAAAAAACGGTGTTGGATCTAGCCCTGATCTCTTGACTGGGTGAGAGCTTTCTGCTTAATTCAGAGACTCTGTCCCTCACCACCCCTTGTTGTAAATATTTTTGTCCACCCTAAGCGTGGAAGGGTATTCTCAGATGTGAGACCCTTGCTCATTGCACCATCAGGATTCAAGCAAACCGGGCCGAAGACGGCTGTAATGCCAGAAACCGGTCCCCGGGAGCTTGTTTCCTTCCCAGTGTAAGAATTGGCTTTTGTAGTTTGGTTTGCCCTGTTCCCATCATGCACTGGGACAGGAACAGACTAATTTGCATACAGCCAGGTTCTGAAACTGGGATGGTGCAGTGAGCTAAAAAACGGTGTTGGATCTAGCCCTGATCTCTTGACTGGGTGAGAGCTTTCTGCTTAATTCAGAGACTCTGTCCCTCACCACCCCTTGTTGTAAATATTTTTGTCCACCCTAAGCGTGGAAGGGTATTCTCAGATGTGAGACCCTTGCTCATTGCACCATCAGGATTCAAGCAAACCGGGCCGAAGACGGCTGTAATGCCAGAAACCGGTCCCCGGGAGCTTGTTTCTTCCCAGTGTAAGAATTGGCTTTTGTAGTTTGGTTTGCCCTGTTCCCATCATGCACTGGGACAGGAACAGACTAATTTGCATACAGCCAGGTTCTGAAACTGGGATGGTGCAGTGAGCTAAAAAACGGTGTTGGATCTAGCCCTGATCTCTTGACTGGGTGAGAGCTTTCTGCTTAATTCAGAGACTCTGTCCCTCACCACCCCTTGTTGTAAATATTTTTGTCCACCCTAAGCGTGGAAGGGTATTCTCAGATGTGAGACCCTTGCTCATTGCACCATCAGGATTCAAGCAAACCGGGCCGAAGACGGCTGTAATGCCAGAAACCGCTCCCCGGGAGCTTGTTTCCTTCCCAGTGTATGAATTGGCTTTTGTAGTTTGGTTTGCCCTGTTCCCATCATGCACTGGGACAGGAACAGACTAATTTGCATACAGCCAGGTTCTGAAACTGGGATGGTGCAGTGAGCTAAAAAACGGTGTTGGATCTAGCCCTGATCTCTTGACTGGGTGAGAGCTTTCTGCTTAATTCAGAGACTCTGTCCCTCACCACCCCTTGTTGTAAATATTTTTGTCCACCCTAAGCGTGGAAGGGTATTCTCAGATGTGAGACCCTTGCTCATTGCACCATCAGGATTCAAGCAAACCGGGCCGAAGACGGCTGTAATGCCAGAAACCGGTCCCCGGGAGCTTGTTTCCTTCCCAGTGTAAGAATTGGCTTTTGTAGTTTGGTTTGCCCTGTTCCCATCATGCACTGGGACAGGAACAGACTAATTTGCATACAGCCAGGTTCTGAAACTGGGATGGTGCAGTGAGCTAAAAAACGGTGTTGGATCTAGCCCTGATCTCTTGACTGGGTGAGAGCTTTCTGCTTAATTCAGAGACTCTGTCCCTCACCACCCCTTGTTGTAAATATTTTTGTCCACCCTAAGCGTGGAAGGGTATTCTCAGATGGGAGACCCTTGCTCATTGCACCATCAGGATTCAAGCAAACCGGGCCGAAGACGGCTGTAATGCCAGAAACCGGTCCCCGGGACCTTGTTTCCTTCCCAGTGTAAGAATTGGCTTTTGTAGTTTGGTTTGCCCTGTTCCCATCATGCACTGGGACAGGAACAGACTAATTTGCATACAGCCAGGTTCTGAAACTGGGATGGTGCAGTGAGCTAAAAAACGGTGTTGGATCTAGCCCTGATCTCTTGACTGGGTGAGAGCTTTCTGCTTAATTCAGAGACTCTGTCCCTCACCACCCCTTGTTGTAAATATTTTTGTCCACCCTAAGCGTGGAAGGGTATTCTCAGATGTGAGACCCTTGCTCATTGCACCATCAGGATTCAAGCAAACCGGGCCGAAGACGGCTGTAATGCCAGAAACCGGTCCCCGGGAGCTTGTTTCCTTCCCAGTGTAAGAATTGGCTTTTGTAGTTTGGTTTGCCCTGTTCCCATCATGCACTGGGACAGGAACAGACTAATTTGCATACAGCCAGGTTCTGAAACTGGGATGGTGCAGTGAGCTAAAAAACGGTGTTGGATCTAGCCCTGATCTCTTGACTGGGTGAGAGCTTTCTGCTTAATTCAGAGACTCTGTCCCTCACCACCCCTTGTTGTAAATATTTTTGTCCACCCTAAGCGTGGAAGGGTATTCTCAGATGTGAGACCCTTGCTCATTGCACCATCAGGATTCAAGCAAACCGGGCCGAAGACGGCTGTAATGCCAGAAACCGGTCCCCGGGAGCTTGTTTCCTTCCCAGTGTAAGAATTGGCTTTTGTAGTTTGGTTTGCCCTGTTCCCATCATGCACTGGGACAGGAACAGACTAATTTGCATACAGCCAGGTTCTGAAACTGGGATGGTGCAGTGAGCTAAAAAACGGTGTTGGATCTAGCCCTGATCTCTTGACTGGGTGAGAGCTTTCTGTTTAATTCAGAGACTCTGTCCCTCACCACCCCTTGTTGTAAATATTTTTGTCCACCCTAAGCGTGGAAGGGTATTCTCAGATGTGAGACCCTTGCTCATTGCACCATCAGGATTCAAGCAAACCGGGCCGAAGACGGCTGTAATGCCAGAAACCGGTCCCCGGGAGCTTGTTTCCTTCCCAGTGTAAGAATTGGCTTTTGTAGTTTGGTTTGCCCTGTTCCCATCATGCACTGGGACAGGAACAGACTAATTTGCATACAGCCAGGTTCTGAAACTGGGATGGTGCAGTGAGCTAAAAAACGGTGTTGGATCTAGCCCTGATCTCTTGACTGGGTGAGAGCTTTCTGCTTAATTCAGAGACTCTGTCCCTCACCACCCCTTGTTGTAAATATTTTTGTCCACCCTAAGCGTGGAAGGGTATTCTCAGATGTGAGACCCTTGCTCATTGCACCATCAGGATTCAAGCAAACCGGGCCGAAGACGGCTGTAATGCCAGAAACCGGTCCCCGGGAGCTTGTTTCCTTCCCAGTGTAAGAATTGGCTTTTGTAGTTTGGTTTGCCCTGTTCCCATCATGCACTGGGACAGGAACAGACTAATTTGCATACAGCCAGGTTCTGAAACTGGGATGGTGCAGTGAGCTAAAAAACGGTGTTGGATCTAGCCCTGATCTCTTGACTGGGTGAGAGCTTTCTGCTTAATTCAGAGACTCTGTCCCTCACCACCCCTTGTTGTAAATATTTTTGTCCACCCTAAGCGTGGAAGGGTATTCTCAGATGTGAGACCCTTGCTCATTGCACCATCAGGATTCAAGCAAACCGGGCCGAAGACGGCTGTAATGCCAGAAACCGGTCCCCGGGAGCTTGTTTCCTTCCCAGTGTAAGAATTGGCTTTTGTAGTTTGGTTTGCCCTGTTCCCATCATGCACTGGGACAGGAACAGACTAATTTGCATACAGCCAGGTTCTGAAACTGGGATGGTGCAGTGAGCTAAAAAACGGTGTTGGATCTAGCCCTGATCTCTTGACTGGGTGAGAGCTTTCTGCTTAATTCAGAGACTCTGTCCCTCACCACCCCTTGTTGTAAATATTTTTGTCCACCCTAAGCGTGGAAGGGTATTCTCAGATGTGAGACCCTTGCTCATTGCACCATCAGGATTCAAGCAAACCGGGCCGAAGACGGCTGTAATGCCAGAAACCGGTCCCCGGGAGCTTGTTTCCTTACCTGTGTAAGAATTGGCTTTTGTAGTTTGGTTTGCCCAGTTCCCATCATGCACTGGGACAGGAACAGACTAATTTGCATACAGCCAGGTTCTGAAACTGGGATGGTGCAGTGAGCTAAAAAACGGTGTTGGATCTAGCCCTGATCTCTTGACTGGGTGAGAGCTTTCTGCTTAATTCAGAGACTCTGTCCCTCACCACCCCTTGTTGTAAATATTTTTGTCCACCCTAAGCGTGGAAGGGTATTCTCAGATGTGAGACCCTTGCTCATTGCACCATCAGGATTCAAGCAAACCGGGCCGAAGACGGCTGTAATGCCAGAAACCGGTCCCCGGGAGCTTGTTTCCTTCCCAGTGTAAGAATTGGCTTTTGTAGTTTGGTTTGCCCTGTTCCCATCATGCACTGGGACAGGAACAGACTAATTTGCATACAGCCAGGTTCTGAAACTGGGATGGTGCAGTGAGCTAAAAAACGGTGTTGGATCTAGCCCTGATCTCTTGACTGGGTGAGAGCTTTCTGCTTAATTCAGAGACTCTGTCCCTCACCACCCCTTGTTGTAAATATTTTTGTCCACCCTAAGCGTGGAAGGGTATTCTCAGATGTGAGACCCTTGCTCATTGCACCATCAGGATTCAAGCAAACCGGGCCGAAGACGGCTGTAATGCCAGAAACCGGTCCCCGGGAGCTTGTTTCCTTCCCAGTGTAAGAATTGGCTTTTGTAGTTTGGTTTGCCCTGTTCCCATCATGCACTGGGACAGGAACAGACTAATTTGCATACAGCCAGGTTCTGAAACTGGGATGGTGCAGTGAGCTAAAAAACGGTGTTGGATCTAGCCCTGATCTCTTGACTGGGTGAGAGCTTTCTGCTTAATTCAGAGACTCTGTCCCTCACCACCCCTTGTTGTAAATATTTTTGTCCACCCTAAGCGTGGAAGGGTATTCTCAGATGTGAGACCCTTGCTCATTGCACCATCAGGATTCAAGCAAACCGGGCCGAAGACGGCTGTAATGCCAGAAACCGGTCCCCGGGAGCTTGTTTCCTTCCCAGTGTAAGAATTGGCTTTTGTAGTTTGGTTTGCCCTGTTCCCATCATGCACTGGGACAGGAACAGACTAATTTGCATACAGCCAGGTTCTGAAACTGGGATGGTGCAGTGAGCTAAAAAACGGTGTTGAATCTAGCCCTGATCTCTTGACTGGGTGAGAGCTTTCTGCTTAATTCAGACACTCTGTCCCTCACCACCCCTTGTTGTAAATATTTTTGTCCACCCTAAGCGTGGAAGCGTATTCTCAGATGTGAGACCCTTGCTCATTGCACCATCAGGATTCAAGCAAACCGGGCCGAAAACGGCTGTAATGCCAGAAACCGATCCCCGGGAGCTTGTTTCCTTCCCAGTGTAAGAATTGGCTTTTGTAGTTTGGTTTGCCCTGTTCCCATCATGCACTGGGACAGGAACAGACTAATTTGCATACAGCCAGGTTCTGAAACTGGGATGGTGCAGTGAGCTAAAAAACGGTGTTGGATCTAGCCCTGATCTCTTGACTGGGTGAGAGCTTTCTGCTTAATTCAGAGACTCTGTCCCTCACCACCCCTTGTTGTAAATATTTTTGTCCACACTAAGCGTGGAAGGGTATTCTCAGATGTGAGACCCTTGCTCATTGCACCATCAGGATTCAAGCAAACCGGGCCGAAGACGGCTGTAATGCCAGAAACCGGTCCCCGGGAGCTTGTTTCCTTCCCAGTGTAAGAATTGGCTTTTGTAGTTTGGTTTGCCCTGTTCCCATCATGCACCCTGGGACAGGAACAGACTAATTTGCATACAGCCAGGTTCTGAAACTGGGATGGTGCAGTGAGCTAAAAAACGGTGTTGGATCTAGCCCTGATCTCTTGACTGGGTGAGAGCTTTCTGCTTAATTCAGAGACTCTGTCCCTCACCACCCCTTGTTGTAAATATTTTTGTCCACCCTAAGCGTGGAAGGGTATTCTCAGATGTGAGACCCTTGCTCATTGCACCATCAGGATTCAAGCAAACCGGGCCGAAGACGGCTGTAATGCCAGAAACCGGTCCCCGGGAGCTTGTTTCCTTCCCAGTGTAAGAATTGGCTTTTGTAGTTTGGTTTGCCCTGTTCCCATCATGCACTGGGACAGGAACAGACTAATTTGCATACAGCCAGGTTCTGAAACTGGGATGGTGCAGTGAGCTAAAAAACGGTGTTGGATCTAGCCCTGATCTCTTGACTGGGTGAGAGCTTTCTGCTTAATTCAGAGACTCTGTCCCTCACCACCCCTTGTTGTAAATATTTTTGTCCACCCTAAGCGTGGAAGGGTATTCTCAGATGTGAGACCCTTGCTCATTGCACCATCAGGATTCAAGCAAACCGGGCCGAAGACGGCTGTAATGCCAGAAACCGGTCCCCGGGAGCTTGTTTCCTTCCCAGTGTAAGAATTGGCTTTTGTAGTTTGGTTTGCCCTGTTCCCATCATGCACTGGGACAGGAACAGACTAATTTCCATACAGCCAGGTTCTGACACTGGGATGGTGCAGTGAGCTAAAAAACGGTGTTGGATCTAGCCCTGATCTCTTGACTGGGTGAGAGCTTTCTGCTTAATTCAGAGACTCTGTCCCTCACCACCCCTTGTTGTAAATATTTTTGTCCACCCTAAGCGTGGAAGGGTATTCTCAGATGTGAGACCCTTGCTCATTGCACCATCAGGATTCAAGCAAACCGGGCCGAAGACGGCTGTAATGCCAGAAACCGGTCCCCAGGAGCTTGTTTCCTTCCCAGTGTAAGAATTGGCTTTTGTAGTTTGGTTTGCCCTGTTCCCATCATGCACTGGGACAGGAACAGACTAATTTGCATACAGCCAGGTTCTGAAACTGGGATGGTGCAGTGAGCTAAAAAACGGTGTTGGATCTAGCCCTGATCTCTTGACTGGGTGAGAGCTTTCTGCTTAATTCAGAGACTCTGTCCCTCACCACCCCTTGTTGTAAATATTTTTGTCCACCCTAAGCGTGGAAGGGTATTCTCAGATGTGAGACCCTTGCTCATTGCACCATCAGGATTCAAGCAAACCGGGCCGAAGACGGCTGTAATGCCAGAAACCGGTCCCCGGGAGCTTGTTTCCTTCCCAGTGTAAGAATTGGCTTTTGTAGTTTGGTTTGCCCTGTTCCCATCATGCACTGGGACAGGAACAGACACAGACTAATTTGCATACAGCCAGGTTCTGAAACTGGGATGGTGCAATGAGCTAAAAAACGGTGTTGGATCTAGCCCTGATCTCTTGACTGGGTGAGAGCTTTCTGCTTAATTCAGAGACTCTGTCCCTCACCACCCCTTGTTGTAAATATTTTTGTCCACCCTAAGCGTGGAAGGGTATTCTCAGATGTGAGACCCTTGCTCATTGCACCATCAGGATTCAAGCAAACCGGGCCGAAAACGGCTGTAATGCCAGAAACCGGTCCCCGGGAGCTTGTTTCCTTCCCAGTGTAAGAATTGGCTTTTGTAGTTTGGTTTGCCCTGTTCCCATCATGCACTGGGACAGGAACAGACTAATTTGCATACAGCCAGGTTCTGAAACTGGGATGGTGCAGTGAGCTAAAAAACGGTGTTGGATCTAGCCCTGATCTCTTGACTGGGTGAGAGCTTTCTGCTTAATTCAGAGACTCTGTCCCTCACCACCCCTTGTTGTAAATATTTTTGTCCACCCTAAGCGTGGAAGGGTATTCTCAGATGTGAGACCCTTGCTCATTGCACCATCAGGATTCAAGCAAACCGGGCCGAAGACGGCTGTAATGCCAGAAAGCGGTCCCCGGGAGCTTGTTTCCTTCCCAGTGTAAGAATTGGCTTTTGTAGTTTGGTTTGCCCTGTTCCCATCATGCACTGGGACAGGAACAGACTAATTTGCATACAGCCAGGTTCTGAAACTGGGATGGTGCAGTGAGCTAAAAAACGGTGTTGGATCTAGCCCTGATCTCTTGACTGGGTGAGAGCTTTCTGCTTAATTCAGAGACTCTGTCCCTCACCACCCCTTGTTGTAAATATTTTTGTCCACCCTAAGCGTGGAAGGGTATTCTCAGATGTGAGACCCTTGCTCATTGCACCATCAGGATTCAAGCAAACCGGGCCGTAGACGGCTGTAATGCCAGAAACCGGTCCCCGGGAGCTTGTTTCCTTCCCAGTGTAAGAATTGGCTTTTGTAGTTTGGTTTGCCCTGTTCCCATCATGCACTGGGACAGGAACAGACTAATTTGCATACAGCCAGGTTCTGAAACTGGGATGGTGCAGTGAGCTAAAAAACGGTGTTGGATCTAGCCCTGATCTCTTGACTGGGTGAGAGCGTTCTGCTTAATTCAGAGACTCTGTCCCTCACCACCCCTTGTTGTAAATATTTTTGTCCACCCTAAGCGTGGAAGGGTATTCTCAGATGTGAGACCCTTGCTCATTGCACCATCAGGATTCAAGCAAACCGGGCCGAAGACGGCTGTAATGCCAGAAACCGGTCCCCGGGAGCTTGTTTCCTTCCCAGTGTAAGAATTGGCTTTTGTAGTTTGGTTTGCCCTGTTCCCATCATGCACTGGGACAGGAACAGACTAATTTGCATACAGCCAGGTTCTGAACCTGGGATGGTGCAGTGAGCTAAAAAACGGTGTTGGATCTAGCCCTGATCTCTTGACTGGGTGAGAGCTTTCTGCTTAACTCAGAGACTCTGTCCCTCACCACCCCTTGTTGTAAATATTTTTGTCCACCCTAAGCGTGGAAGGGTATTCTCAGATGTGAGACCCTTGCTCATTGCACCATCAGGATTCAAGCAAACTGGGCCGAAGACGGCTGTAATGCCAGAAACCGGTCCCCGGGAGCTTGTTTCCTTCCCAGTGTAAGAATTGGCTTTTGTAGTTTGGTTTGCCCTGTTCCCATCATGCACTGGGACAGGAACAGACTAATTTGCATACAGCCAGGTTCTGAAACTGGGATGGTGCAGTGAGCTAAAAAACGGTGTAGGATCTAGCCCTGATCTCTTGACTGGGTGAGAGCTTTCTGCTTAATTCAGAGACTCTGTCCCTCACCACCCCTTGTTGTAAATATTTTTGTCCACCCTAAGCGTGGAAGGGTATTCTCAGATGTGAGACCCTTGCTCATTGCACCATCAGGATTCAAGCAAACCGGGCCGAAGACGGCTGTAATGCCAGAAACCGGTCCCCGGGAGCTTGTTTCCTTCCCAGTGTAAGAATTGGCTTTTGTAGTTTGGTTTGCCCTGTTCCCATCATGCACTGGGACAGGAACAGACTAATTTGCATACAGCCAGGTTCTGAAACTGGGATGGTGCAGTGAGCTAAAAAACAGTGTTGGATCTAGCCCTGATCTCTTGACTGGGTGAGAGCTTTCTGCTTAATTCAGAGACTCTGTCCCTCACCACCCCTTGTTGTAAATATAGGTTTTGATACAGCATAGGCTCAAAAGTGACTGAATTAAATGTTATACATTTCACTCAGTCAC